>NC_030418.2:35222984-35225484 GCF_001660625.3 Ictalurus punctatus
CTCTGTATGTGTGTGTGTCTCTCTCTGTGTCTCTCTTTGTCTGTCTGTGTCCCTTTCTGTCTCTCTCTCTCTCTGTGTCTCTCTGTATGTGTGTGTCTCTCTCTCTGTGTCTCTCTTTGTCTCTCTGTGTCTCTCTGTGTCCCTTTCTGTCTCTCTCTCTCTGTCTGTGTCTCTGTGTGTGTCTCTCTCTGTCTCGCTCTCTCTCTCCGTGTCCCTTTCTATCTCTCTCTCTCTGTCTGTGTATCTGTGTGTGTGTGTGTGTGTCTCTCTCTCTGTGTCTCTCTCTTGCTGTCTCTCTCTCTGTCTCGCTCTCTCTCTGTCTGTGTGTGTGTGTCTCTCTCTGTCTCTGTGTGTGTCTCTCTCTGTCTCTCTCTGTGTGTGTCTCTCTCTCTGTGTCTCTCGCTGTCTCTCTCTCTCTCTGTCTCTCTCTGTGTGTGTCTCTCTCTCACTGTCTCTCCCTCTTTATCGTTCTGTGTGTCTCTCTCTCGCCGTCTCTCTCTGTCTCTCTCTCTCTCTCACCGTCTGTCTCTCTCTCTCTCTCTCTCTGTCTCTCTCTGTCTCTCTCTCTCTGTCTCTCTCTCTGTCTCTCTCTGTCCCTCTCTCTCTCTCTGTCTCTCTCTGTCCCTCTCTCTCTCTCTCTCTCTGTTGTCTTTAGCATGTAGTCTGCTGCTGCTGGTGTTAAATTAAATCTCCTTATTAAATGGAGTATGTGTGCGTATGGAGGAAAGGAAATGAATCGTAGGTCCTCGGCGTGACATATTCACAGCATGTCCCCTGTCCAAATGAAAACGCCGGCCTTATGAAATCTCTCTTCATCGTGTGAGACGTAATCAGACGTTATGAGCTCGTTAACATCACGTTCACGCAGCGTTCACGTCTCTTAAATAGCCATAAAAACAACCAGATTTACGTCTCTCACCGTTACACTGATTCCAGCACATGCTCAAAAAGAATGCATATTTAATATATATATATATATATATATATATATATATATATATATATATATGTATATTAAAATACTATAGTATATATTTACATTTCTTTAAATGTTTAAAAATATATACAAAACATACAAAACCACAGTTAATAAAACCTACTTTACGTTTTTACTCAGTGAATTTGTTTTTAAAAAAAATTAATTTTTTTTACACTTTTACATTTTACATTTTGTTTAACAAAAAAGATTTTTTTTCCAAACATATGCAATAAAATTCCATTTCTGACCTGAACAAAAAAAAATAGAATTCTTCTTTAAAAAACTGTCTGATTACATGGTAAACACCGCTGATTTTCGATATTAGCCACATTCTTTTTTTTTTATCATTAAATAAGACATGAATTTCCTGATTTTAACCAGACGGTTATCTCATTTTCCCTCTCGAGCTAATTCACAGATTCCGTTTCAGCTAATTACCTTATCAAATTCCTCAAATAAGGTCTGCGTATATTATACATACATATATATATATATATATACATATATATATATATATTATTCTTTTTTCTTTTTTAATTGGGGTCTCATTGCATTAGAGTTACAATTTCACATTTTCGAGATATATTTTATTTCATTTTAGTCATTTGTTGGTTAAATTATGATCTAAAAGATGTTCATTATTTGTTTATTTTCAGTAGATGTTTAGGATCGTGGCGTCGGAGCCGTGCGGTCTGAGCGTAAACACTGAACATGGGACAGTTGTTTAAAGTGGAATTATTTGTTTAATAAGATATAAAATGATGACGTAAATGTCGGTTATGTTCCAGAGATGACGTTCGGCTCCGTTTGCCCCTGATTTACAGCCCCTGGCTGTAAATGCTAACGGAGGCTAGCAGCGTGATGCTAACTGCATTATTAGCCGTGTTATTTTATTTGTGTTCCCCTCTGGACTGACTCGAAAGGTACTCCTACGTTCAGGGTTAGGGTTAGAGTTAGAGTTACGGTTAGGGTTGGCGCTAAGGTTAGCGTTAGCGTTAGGGTTAGCGTTAGGGTTAGTGTTAGCATTAGGGTTAGCGTTAGGGTTAGCATTAGCATTAGGGTTAGGGTTAGCGTTAGGGTTAGTGTTACAGTTAGGGTTAACGTTGTGGTTAGGTGTTAGCATTAGGGTTAGCGTTAGGGTTAGCGTTAGGGTTAGGGTTAGCGTTAGGGTTAGCATTAGGGTTAGTTTTCATGTTGTGGTTAGGTGTTAGCATTAGGGTTAGGTTTAGGGTTAGCGTTAGGGTTAGCGTTAGGGTTAGGGTTAACGTTGTGGTTAGGTGTTAGCATTAGGGTTAGGGTTAGCGCTAGGGTTAGCGTTAGGGTTAGCGTTAGGGTTAGCATTAGGGTTAGTTTTCATGTTGTGGTTAGGTGTTAGCGTTAGGGTTAGGGTTAGCGTTAGGGTTAGCGTTAGGGTTAGGGTTAACGTTGTGGTTAGGTGTTAGCATTAGGGTTAGCGTTAGGGTTAGCGTTAGGGTTAGGGTTAGCGTTAGGGTTAGTTTTCATGTTGTGGTTAGGTGTTAG
>NC_030418.2:35230484-35242984 GCF_001660625.3 Ictalurus punctatus
CAAGTCGATCCGCTCTCGTCTTCCACACTCCTCCCTTTGTGCTGCAAGTGCACACTCGGGTGACGTCACGAAAGTCAACGAGGGCACGTTAAATACAGAGATGTGTGTGAAAAGATTAGCATGAGACTCATCTGTTCAGCCCCCAAGCACACACACACACACACACACACACACACATATGGTGGCCAGGTTTCTGTCTCATGCTATTCTTAGCCTCTTGTAATTGACGCGTCGTGACAAGTTGTTGATTTTCCTCGACACACGTTCACCGTCTCAAGTTTTTTTCCTCTCAGGCGGAGTGTGTGAGGATGACGGACAGGAAACGACAGATCGGTGGCAGTTATTATGGTCGCGTCACACCGTCGTGCTCCGCAGTCATGCCGAATTACACTCAGCCGAACCCGACATGCAGCTCGGTTCAGCTCCGAAGCACAGCGACGTGTAAATACACTCCCACAGACCAATATGGCCGTCTTACACATCAACTTCCTGTTTCGGAACATCGTACCGTAGTTTAAAAACCGAGGAGAAATCCAGTTAGTTAGCTAGCAAGACGTTTGAAACGACGACTATGGGAAGCAATGAATTCTGGATCGTGATTGGTCAGAAGGTGTTGATTAGTTTTCTAGAACAGCAGCTCAGACAGTAGCGCACGTTTATATTAATGCACTCGTTCTAAGACATTATCGTCTCCATAGTAACAGCTCATAAAATGGATTAACCACCACGTGATGGAGGAGCTTTGCGGTTTCTCAGATTGTTTTGCTGAACTTTAAATGTAACTATAAATGGAGGCTGTCATCCTCTGTATGTTTTGTGTTTAATGTCTGTATTCCACTTTTATTTTACACATTCATTCACAAGTCTTACAAGTTCCATGTGGTTGTAAATGTTATTGTTTTACTGTTGGTGTTTTCTGTTGTGTATCGTTTTCCATCGTGGAACTCGGCATTGATCTGTGATTCGGTTAAGGTGTATTGTTGAGCAGAGTTAGGGTTAGGTTGAAGGTTAACGTTAGGGTCGAAGGTTAACGTTAGGGTCGAAGGTTAACGTTAGGGTCGAAGGTTGGCGTTAGGGTCGAAGGTTAGCGTTAGGGTCGAAGGTTAGCGTTAGGGTCGAAGGTTGGCGTTAGGGTCGAAGGTTGGCGTTAGGGTCGAAGGTTAGCGTTAGGGTCGAAGGTTAGCGTTAGGGTCGAAGGTTAGCGTTAGGGTCGAAGGTTGGCGTTAGGGTCGAAGGTTAGCGTTAGGGTCGAAGGTTAGCGTTAGGGTTGAAGGTTAACGTTAGGGTTGAAGGTTGGCGTTAGGGTTTAAGGTTAGCGTTAGGGTTGATGGTTAGCGTTAGGGTTGAAGGTTAGCGTTAGGGTTGAAGGTTAGCGTTAGGGTTGAAGGTTAACGTTAGGGTTTAAGGTTAGCGTTAGGGTTGAAGGTTAGCGTTAGGGTTGAAGGTTAACGTTAGGGTTGAAGGTTAGCGTTAGGGTTGAAGGTTAGCGTTAGGTTAGGGTTGAAGGTTAGCGTTAGGGTCGAAGGTTAGCGTTAGGGTTGAAGGTTAGCGTTAGGGTTGAAGGTTAACGTTAGGGTTGAAGGTTAGCGTTAGGGTTGAAGGTTAACGTTAGGGTTGATGGTTAGCGTTATGGTTGAAGGTTAGCGTTAGGGTTGAAGGTTAGCGTTAGGGTTGAAGGTTAGCGTTAGGGTTGAAGGTTAGCGTTAGGGTTGAAGGTTAACGTTAGGGTTTAAGGTTAGCGTTAGGGTTGAAGGTTAGCGTTAGGGTCGAAGGTTAGCGTTAGGGTCGAAGGTTAGCGTTACGGTCGAAGGTTAGCGTTACGGTCGAAGGTTAGCGTTAGGGTCGAAGGTTAGCGTTAGGGTCGAAGGTTAACGTTAGGGTCGAAGGTTAACGTTAGGGTCGAAGGTTAGCGTTAGGGTCGAAGGTTAGCGTTAGGGTCGAAGGTTAGCGTTAGGGTCGATGGTTAGCGTTACGGTTGAAGGTTAGCGTTAGGGTTGAAGGTTAGCGTTAGGGTTGAAGGTTAGCGTTAGGGTTGAAGGTTAGCGTTAGGGTTGAAGGTTAACGTTAGGGTTGAAGGTTAGCGTTATGGTTGAAGGTTAGCGTTAGGGTTGAAGGTTAACGTTAGGGTTGAAGGTTAGCGTTAGGGTTGAAGGTTAGCGTTAGGGTTGAAGGTTAGCGTTATGGTTGAAGGTTAGCGTTAGGGTTGAAGGTTAGCGTTAGGGTTGAAGGTTAGCGTTAGGGTTTAAGGTTAGCGTTAGGGTTGAAGGTTAGCGTTAGGGTTGAAGGTTAACGTTAGGGTTGAAGGTTAGCGTTAGGGTTGAAGGTTAGCGTTAGGTTAGGGTTGAAGGTTAGCGTTAGGGTTGAAGGTTAGCGTTAGGGTTGAAGGTTAACGTTAGGGTTGAAGGTTAGCGTTAGGGTTGAAGGTTAGCGTTAGGGTTGAAGGTTAGCGTTAGGGTTGAAGGTTAACGTTAGGGTTGAAGGTTAGCGTTAGGGTTGAAGGTTAACGTTAGGGTTGAAGGTTAGCGTTAGGGTTGAAGGTTAGCGTTATGGTTGAAGGTTAGCGTTAGGGTTGAAGGTTAGCGTTAGGGTTGAAGGTTAGCGTTAGGGTTGAAGGTTAACGTTAGGGTTGAAGGTTAGCGTTAGGGTTGAAGGTTAGCGTTATGGTTGAAGGTTAGCGTTAGGGTTGAAGGTTAGCGTTAGGGTTGAAGGTTAGCGTTAGGGTTGAAGGTTAGCGTTAGGGTTGAAGGTTAACGTTAGGGTTTAAGGTTAGCGTTAGGGTTGAAGGTTAGCGTTAGGGTCGAAGGTTAGCGTTAGGGTCGAAGGTTAGCGTTACGGTCGAAGGTTAGCGTTAGGGTCGAAGGTTAGCGTTAGGGTCGAAGGTTAACGTTAGGGTCGAAGGTTAACGTTAGGGTCGAAGGTTAGCGTTAGGGTCGAAGGTTAGCGTTAGGGTCGAAGGTTAGCGTTAGGGTCGATGGTTAGCGTTACGGTTGAAGGTTAGCGTTAGGGTTGAAGGTTAGCGTTAGGGTTGAAGGTTAGCGTTAGGGTTGAAGGTTAACGTTAGGGTTGAAGGTTAACGTTAGGGTTGAAGGTTAGCGTTATGGTTGAAGGTTAGCGTTAGGGTTGAAGGTTAACGTTAGGGTTGAAGGTTGGCGTTAGGGTTTAAGGTTAGCGTTAGGGTTGATGGTTAGCGTTAGGGTTGAAGGTTAGCGTTAGGGTTGAAGGTTAGCGTTAGGGTTGAAGGTTAACGTTAGGGTTTAAGGTTAGCGTTAGGGTTGAAGGTTAGCGTTAGGGTTGAAGGTTAACGTTAGGGTTGAAGGTTAGCGTTAGGGTTGAAGGTTAGCGTTAGGTTAGGGTCGAAGGTTAGCGTTAGGGTCGAAGGTTAGCGTTAGGGTCGAAGGTTAACGTTAGGGTTGAAGGTTAGCGTTAGGGTTGAAGGTTAACGTTAGGGTTGATGGTTAGCGTTATGGTTGAAGGTTAGCGTTAGGGTTGAAGGTTAGCGTTAGGGTTGAAGGTTAGCGTTAGGGTTGAAGGTTAGCGTTAGGGTTGAAGGTTAACGTTAGGGTTTAAGGTTAGCGTTAGGGTCGAAGGTTAGCGTTACGGTCGAAGGTTAGCGTTACGGTCGAAGGTTAGCGTTACGGTCGAAGGTTAGCGTTAGGGTCGAAGGTTAGCGTTAGGGTCGAAGGTTAGCGTTAGGGTCGAAGGTTAACGTTAGGGTCGAAGGTTAGCGTTAGGGTCGAAGGTTAGCGTTAGGGTCGAAGGTTAGCGTTAGGGTCGAAGGTTAACGTTAGGGTTTAAGGTTAGCGTTAGGGTTGAAGGTTAGCGTTAGGGTCGAAGGTTAGCGTTAGGGTCGAAGGTTAGCGTTACGGTCGAAGGTTAGCGTTACGGTCGAAGGTTAGCGTTAGGGTCGAAGGTTAGCGTTAGGGTCGAAGGTTAACGTTAGGGTCGAAGGTTAGCGTTAGGGTCGAAGGTTAGCGTTAGGGTCGAAGGTTAGCGTTAGGGTCGATGGTTAGCGTTACGGTTGAAGGTTAGCGTTACGGTTGAAGGTTAGCGTTAGGGTTGAAGGTTAGCGTTAGGGTTGAAGGTTAGCGTTAGGGTTGAAGGTTAACGTTAGGGTTGAAGGTTAGCGTTAGGGTTGAAGGTTAGCGTTAGGGTTGAAGGTTAACGTTAGGGTTGAAGGTTAACGTTAGGGTTGAAGGTTAGCGTTAGGGTTGAAGGTTAGCGTTAGGGTTGAAGGTTAGCGTTATGGTTGAAGGTTAGCGTTAGGGTTGAAGGTTAGCGTTAGGGTTGAAGGTTAACGTTAGGGTTTAAGGTTAGCGTTAGGGTTGAAGGTTAGCGTTAGGGTTGAAGGTTAGCGTTAGGGTTGAAGGTTAACGTTAGGGTTGAAGGTTAGCGTTAGGGTTGAAGGTTAGCGTTAGGTTAGGGTTGAAGGTTAGCGTTAGGGTTGAAGGTTAGCGTTAGGGTTGAAGGTTAACGTTAGGGTTGAAGGTTAGCGTTAGGGTTGAAGGTTAGCGTTAGGGTTGAAGGTTAGCGTTAGGGTTGAAGGTTAACGTTAGGGTTGAAGGTTAGCGTTAGGGTTGAAGGTTAACGTTAGGGTTGAAGGTTAGCGTTAGGGTTGAAGGTTAGCGTTATGGTTGAAGGTTAGCGTTAGGGTTGAAGGTTAGCGTTAGGGTTGAAGGTTAGCGTTAGGGTTGAAGGTTAACGTTAGGGTTGAAGGTTAGCGTTAGGGTTGAAGGTTAGCGTTATGGTTGAAGGTTAGCGTTAGGGTTGAAGGTTAGCGTTAGGGTTGAAGGTTAGCGTTAGGGTTGAAGGTTAACGTTAGGGTTTAAGGTTAGCGTTAGGGTTGAAGGTTAGCGTTAGGGTCGAAGGTTAGCGTTAGGGTCGAAGGTTAGCGTTACGGTCGAAGGTTAGCGTTAGGGTCGAAGGTTAGCGTTAGGGTCGAAGGTTAACGTTAGGGTCGAAGGTTAGCGTTAGGGTCGAAGGTTAGCGTTAGGGTCGAAGGTTAGCGTTAGGGTCGATGGTTAGCGTTACGGTTGAAGGTTAGCGTTAGGGTTGAAGGTTAGCGTTAGGGTTGAAGGTTAGCGTTAGGGTTGAAGGTTAACGTTAGGGTTGAAGGTTAACGTTAGGGTTGAAGGTTAGCGTTAGGGTTGAAGGTTAACGTTAGGGTTGAAGGTTAACGTTAGGGTTGAAGGTTAACGTTAGGGTCGAAGGTTAGCGTTAGGGTCGAAGGTTAGCGTTAGGGTCGAAGGTTAGCGTTAGGGTCGATGGTTAGCGTTACGGTTGAAGGTTAGCGTTAGGGTTGAAGGTTAGCGTTAGGGTTGAAGGTTAGCGTTAGGGTTGAAGGTTAGCGTTAGGGTTGAAGGTTAACGTTAGGGTTGAAGGTTAACGTTAGGGTTGAAGGTTAGCGTTAGGGTTGAAGGTTAACGTTAGGGTTGAAGGTTAACGTTAGGGTTGAAGGTTAACGTTAGGGTTGAAGGTTAGCGTTAGGGTTGAAGGTTAGCGTTATGGTTGAAGGTTAGCGTTAGGGTTGAAGGTTAGCGTTAGGGTTGAAGGTTAACGTTAGGGTTGAAGGTTAACGTTAGGGTTGAAGGTTAGCGTTAGGTTAGGGTTGAAGGTTAGCGTTAGGGTTGAAGGTTAGCGTTATAGTTGAAGGTTAGCGTTAGGGTCGAAGGTTAGCGTTAGGGTCGAAGGTTAATGTTAGGGTCGAAGGTTAGCGTTAGGGTCGAAGGTTAACGTTAGGGTCGAAGGTTAGCGTTAGGGTCGAAGGTTAGCGTTAGGGTCGAAGGTTAGCGTTAGGGTCGAAGGTTAGCGTTAGGGTCGAAGGTTAGCGTTAGGGTCGAAGGTTAACGTTAGGGTTGAAGGTTAGCGTTAGGGTCGAAGGTTAACGTTAGGGTCGAAGGTTAGCGTTAGGTTTGGAGATTAGAGGTAAAACTCTGTAAGTCTGTCAATTGTGTTTCATGACGCGTAAATAAACAATGTTTTCCTCCTCCGTCTCCATAGCAACAATCCAGCACATAAGTACTACTTAGCGACGGATCCGATGTCGGGGCAGCTGTATGTGTCCGATACGAACTCACGCAGGATCTTCAGACCCAAAGTTCTGACAGGGGTGAAGGAGCTGCTGCAGAACGCTGAGGTGGTGGCAGGAACTGGAGAACAGTGCTTACCCTTCGACGAGAACCGCTGTGGAGACGGAGGGAAGGCCACCGAGGCCCTGCTGCTGGGTCCTAAAGGTAACTGGGTTACATGTAACCACCTAAATATGTGCTGCACATGTACTCATTTACTTTCTTTCATTTGTTTGTGAGTGTATGTGTGTGTGTGAGTGTGTGTGCGTGAGTGTGTGTGTGTGTGAGTGTGTGTATGTGTGTGTGTGTGTGTGTGTGTGTGTGTGTGTGTGAGGATCTATAATGTCCACACTCTTGCTGTTAGGTTAAAACTGGAGGAATCACTCTGCAGATCTGCTGAGCAAATAAAACACTCACCTCATCACTCATACACACCCTCTGTTGACATGCTGTGTGTGTGTGTGTGTGTGTGTATGTGTGTGTGTGTGTGTTTTGTGCATTTTTCACTTTCAGTTTAACAAAGCACATTAGTCATAGTGTGGATAACAACACACACGCGTGCGCACGCACACACACGCATACTCACACACACACACACGCACACACACACATACATACACACGCACACACACGCACACACACACACACACACACATACATACAGACGCACACACGCACACACACACTTACACACACACAAAATGCTCTGTCACTTTGATTAGGTTGCTGGTCATGGTGCTGTGGGAATTTTTTTCCATACAATGGTGGCCAGCACGTGCACACACACACACACACACACACACACACACACACACACACGCGCACGCTCACACACACACAAATACAGAGTGTAAGCCGTCTTGGCTGAATACAAGAGTTATTTTAGCTATTACTGTCCCCATGGCAACAAACAGATGTTCAGTAAGCTCTGGGTTGGCATCTAACACACACACACACACACACACACACACACACACACACACACACACCATAAAATGTGATGGTGCTCTGTTATCTCTAATCAGCGTGGAATTCAAGTTTGATTTTGGCCTTTTGTGAGGAAAATCCACTGTCTGTCTGTGTGTGTGTGTGTGTGTGTGTGTGTGTGTGTGTGTGTGTGTGTGTGTCTGTGTGTTTGTGTCCTCCATAGTCCTTTTACCCTTACAAATTATTCAACACAGTCAAAGCAAAATGTGAATAATGCAACACAGGACACACTTTCATCAAGACCTGAAAAATGCAGGACCAAGCCCGACACACACTGCCACCATGTGTGTGTGTGTGTGTGTGTGTGTGTGTGTGTGTCTGTGTCTTTGCTGACACACACACATATATATATATATATATATATCTTGCTCCTTTTTTCCCACAGGCATTGCGGTGGATAAAAACGGATTAATCTACTTCGTTGACGGGACAATGATCCGCAAAGTGGACCGCAACGGCATCATATCAACACTACTGGGGTCAAACGATTTGACCTCTGCGCGACCTTTGACCTGTGACACGAGTATGCATATTGGGCAGGTATGTGTGACTCCTCCCCCAGTTCTATTATTCATACCACTGAACATGTTCTTAGAATATACTCTATATGAAAGCTAAAAAATATACAATATATAATACATTTACATTTTATAATCGAACTTCAGTGTTGTAAAGGTTTACATCTGATACATTTATAACAGTAATACTTGTTACATTCATATATATATATATATATAATTATGCATATTATACATATTGAAGTATTTTCCATATAAGACAGTCAGATGTATACATAATACATTTATATAACAACGTGCAACGACAAGAATACAGTAAATAATCAAATACATCCCATTTTACATGTATAATGCGTTTAAAATTATAGATGCGTATAAATATAAATAAATAACCTCATGATTGTACTGTAATGCAGTAGATCTTAAAAAAAAAAAAAAGTTCAATTAGGAACAGCAACTGAATACGACATAGTATTATAGAACATATTTATATTCTGTACGTTCTTAAAAACAAATATAATAATTTAAAAAAAAAATGCAGATTAATATATCTGTACAGATTTAAAAATTCTCTTTAAATAGTTAGTGAGGGAAAAAAAAAACATAATGTAGCTCAGATCATATTACAGTGATATTATATATTCCCTATGACACTTTTTTAATAATCACACACAAAATCATATTCGAACGTAAAGTGTTCCTAATCCCTGCTGAGCAAAATTCCCAGTGCAGGATTATTCCTGTAATATGAATAATATTATATTTACTCTGAATATATGATGATGAGGAACATGCAGCATACAGTGCACTGCTGGATCATTTATACTGCAGGTACGTCACGTGTAGAAATACCCGTATCCATAGCGGAGACTTTCAGCTGAGCGTCGTGTTTTAGAACGGACCTCGCCAACAGATCCGTTTCACACGTTTAATCATCGTCTCTGAGGTAAATCTGTCATCGTCGTGCGTGTGCAGAACGAGTCTCGATGTTGTCCTCGTGTAACGAGCGTGTTGTAATAATGAGTGTTTTATTATAGAGATCGTATCCACTGATATTAAATAAGAGCAGACGGACGCAGCGAGAAACGAGACGTCCAGCTTCCGTGATACTTTATGTACGTATATATACGTATAACCAGGTCGTTGTTTTTTTGTTGTTGTTGTTTTAAAAAGCAAATCGTCACGTTTGGGGTATTTTTTAAAGAAGACACGTTATTATTTCAGCCGGCGAAGTGAAACCGAATCACCGGCGAGTTAAAGCGAGTCACTTTTATGACAGTATGCATAAAACATTGAGCTAAACGCATTGCGTTCCCTCAGGCCTCGATGCAAAGCCATTACAGTGGCATTATACTGCCATTACTGTGACCAGCGCCTACAACGCATAAATACAATATGTTTATTTCAACACAGTGTTTATTACAGCGTTAATATTTGATTCCACTGAAAATAGACGCAAACTTGCATATCTGTGTGTGTGTGTGTGTGTGTGTGTGTGTTATACCGAACTCATCTCTCTCTCTCTCTCTCTATATATATATATATTTAAAAAAAACAACATACCGTGTTTAGTTTTTATTATAGCACTTATTTATATTCTGAAATCGACGCTGTGTGATACAGTAATGACATTATTAGGGAAATAAAGAGCCGTGAAGCGGTTGTGTACAATTATATATCGTCATTTTATATATCTATATATTTATGTTTGTGTATATGATAATGAAACACAAATATGTCTTGTTGGTTGAAATATATCTGCTGGTGTTTTGAAAGGCGAAGCGGCGGAAGTCGGAAATAAGGACGTGATGCAGCACGCGTTCAAAAGCTGGAACATGAGAACGTTTTGAGAATTGAAAAAAAAAAAGAATCTCATCTTGTACGCGTTTTAAAGAATTTAGAGCTGTTTAGAGAAATAAAAGGCGTTTCGAAGAAATGATCGAATGAGCTGTAAATGATTATAAATAATCATTTATTATTATTTATTTATTTATTTATTATTATTATTATAATATTCTGTATTGTTTTAAACTGATATCATTTTTGTTTCTCGTCATTAAGAAGGAATTAGAACGGAGGTGTGTTGATTTAAGAGCTGCTTGCTGACGTAGAGACCAAAAATAATTCTTTTCTTTTTTCTTTACATTTTTTTATTTTTTATTTTAATTATAGCGCACAGATTTCTTCTCCAGACAGAAATGTAAAACATTCCCTAAACATTTTGCTGACGCCTTTAAAAAAAAAAGCTGTGTGTGTTTGAAATGATAAACACCTCTAAATAGATCATATTTATTCATTCTTTTTTCTTTTTTCTTTTCTTTTCTTTTTTTTTTTTTTTTTAAAGAAAACTGCTCGTTGTTCATGTCGTGTTATTTGAGAATATTAGCTTAAGGAGAAAAAAATATATTTGTAAGTCAGCTGCAAGGTCGTTGTAAGTTTACAGTTTACAGTCCTTTAGTGTTGTCAGATCTCACACACACACATACACACACACACACACACACACACACACACACACACTGCAGTATATTGTTCTCTACACTGACGCTGTTCCGTGTTCCTCGGAAACTAAAACACACAGAAATTCCGTCAGGATTTTTTTTCTGTGTGGGTTAGACAGGTCAGAGAAACACACACACACACACACACACACACACACACACACACACACATACTCTTCTCCCGCCATGTGCAAAGGAGAACTACAGTGCCCCCATCTGTCTGTTTTAAAATAAAAAAGCTCATTCAGCCTCTTCATCAGTTCAGTTCTGTCCCTGATACAATAAAACGAAATTTCAGTGTGACGCTCGTCCGACTCCGTCTGATCACAGCCTCGGGAGTTTTTTTCTTTTTAAATTGGATGACGTTAACGCGCACTCGAGCACAGGGAAAGTGTTAGAGTGTTGAAGTGTGCACGTCAAGAGGATCACGCTCAGCCTTCAGGAATCATTCATTATATTCATAATGTAGAAACACAGCAGTGTCTGGTTTCCACATGAATAAAGCAGGTCGGACGCCGCAGCCCGGTGAAACGCCGTGGCTTGAGATCCCGCGTGGCTTGAGATCCCGCGTGGCTTGAGATCCCGCGTGGCTTGAGATCCCGCGTGGCTTGAGATCCCGCGTGGCTTGAGATCCCGCGTGGCTTTTACTTCTTTATGGAAGAAAAACGCGGTTTGCTTGTGGGGAAATGCGAGATTTCGTCTGAGCACCGGTTTGTCATCATGTACCTTTTCCTGTTATCAAGCTGCTGCGTGATTCTGTAGAATAAAGCAGAATGTTTCTGTTGATTCCTCGTTTTACACACAGGGCACTTTTTATCCACCGTCTACACACTTAGAACATTTCGAACGCTTACGTTTTATCTCTGGGGGAACGCGTATACAGACAGAGTGTCCTATAGACCAGTTTTCTAATGACAGTTCTCTACAGACAAAATATTATATGGACAGAGTTTTCTACAGACAAAATTCTCTATAGAATATTTTCTTTATAGAATATTTTGTCTACAGGAAATTTTGTATAGACAATTTTCTAAAGACATGCCTTTCTATAGATAGAATTTTCTACAGACAAAATTTCTATAGATGATTTTCTATAGACAGAATTTTGTATAGACTTCAGTTTTCTATCGGAAATTCTGTCTATAGAAAATTCTGTCTATAGAAAATTCTCTCTATAGAATATTTTGTCTATAGAAAATTCTGTCTATAGAATATTTTGTCTATAGAAAATTCTGTCTATAGAATATTTTGTCTATAGAATATTTTGTCTATAGAAAATTCTGTCTATAGAAAATTCTGTCTATAGAATATTTTGTGTATAGAATATTTTCTTTATAGAATATTTTGTCTATAGAAAATTTTGTATAGACAATTTTCTAAAGACATGCCTTTCTATAGATAGAATTTTCTACAGACAAAATTTCTATAGATGATTTTCTATAGACAGACTTCAGTTTTCTATCGGAAATTCTGTCTATAGAATATTTTGTCTATAGAATATTTTGTCTATCGAATATTTTCTATAGACAGAATTTTTATAGACAAAATTTTCTATAGACTTCAGAATTTTCTATAAACAGAATTTTCTATATACAGAGTTTTCCACTTAAAAAAACCCCACCCAGCTTGTCATGTTACCAAGAAACCACAAAGCGTAAACATCTCTCCTTAAAGTTACAGCCTTCCAGCGCTGACTGTTACAAAGTTCTGACACTGGAGTCCCCGTGAACGAGCCGTCACTATACAAACGACAAGAACGGGCGCGTTAATATAAACCTGTTCTAGAACGTCAATCACCACTTTCTGACCAATCAGAATCCATTATTCAGCAGCGCTGCAGTCAGCATCTATAATAAACATGTATGACATACTGACTTGACTGTATAGTGTGACTCGTATCGGCACATCGCTGACTCAGGTCTGGTTTTATATCATTCTGTATTTCCTCTGTTAATACTTTAAAGAAAAACAAACTTCATGCGGATCAATTAGCGGCGCCATCCGATCTCCAATCTCCTGTCCGACCACAGAGCACAGAATTTCATGTGAAAAATGAAAATGACACAAAACAGACGAACTCGATTGGCAAACCAAAAAAAAAACCCAGCCGTATACACGTTTATGAACGTTTTATCTTGTTCAGAAGATTAAAGCCCCGCAGATGAGTGGGCGGAGCCTCTGCACGCTGTACAATTAGTATATTTTTGTACGTTTTTGTCTCAAACTCACGGTCTATCGGATTAGCGGTGGTAGACGAGGACGCAGGTGGACACTGGAAGCTCAGTCATTTTGTCTCTTGGAGCTTTCAGACAAATGATGGATGATGTTTTTATGTTTCTTATTGCAGGACAGAAGGTAAAGTCTTATTTCCAGTACAGTCATCTAATATTTTAAGATGAACTTCATATATCCTTGTCCGTTTCAGCATT
>NC_030418.2:35247984-35382984 GCF_001660625.3 Ictalurus punctatus
TTATAAAACCGTCTGGTGTTAATTGTAAGTGAAAGGACTTTCAGCTTGATTCTCATCACTTGCGTAGTTTGTGTTAATTGTGATTTAACCACACAGCTGTTCCTCCTTCTTAAACTCTTAAACAACGACTCACAGCGTCTACGTTATCTTTATTTTGTTATAAGACGTCCTTTTGTTCTTAACAGTTTACCTCTTCACACATTCACACAGATGAAACACCGCACACTCAACAATCACTTTCCCCTGGCGAGACTGCAGGTATCTACGGGTACATCGGCCGTACCTGCGTGGTGGGTCGGAGCGGATGCGCTGATTTACAGTGAAGACGATGACGAGTTCGCCGGTGTTAGTTCTGATTCGGTTCAGACTACAAACCCAACTGGACTTCGCTCGAATTATTTCAAGGGAACGCGAGCGAGACGTTTCCATCCACGTCGCGAGTTTACATTATGGCGAATATTTTGAATATCGCATAAAACATTAGTGAATGCAGCACCGCTTCCTTCCTGTGTGTCCAAGAGAACAAAATCGTAAGCTCCGGGGGAAACTGCCGCATCTCGCCCGCCGCCGTTTTTGACTTTTTCTGATCCGATCACGTGATTTGTTGAGGCAAAGTCACGTGACATTTTCTGGGGGGGGGGGGGGGGGGGTTTCTGCGCATTTCGGCGATTTTATTCGCGTCCGGCGTTTCCGTCCTGCGTTTTTTCTCACGCCACATCCCAAACTTCGCAGAAAAATATACGTGGACGGAAACGTAGCTAACGATTCGACCTGAAACGATTCCATCCACTGCAGGAAGTGACTCAAAGGGTGTGAGAAAATGCTTTAAACGACTTCTTGATCTCGTCGTCTGATCATATAAATTGAACGAGTTTCACGAAAACCGACCAGCGAACAGATCCAAAGAAATTTCACTCTGACTCGGTCTCGACGAAGACCTCCTGTTTCTGTTAGCGACGAAAGCGCCGTAAAATCCTCGTTAAAAAAGCATCCGCATCCCATACCCGACGCTCAGGATTTTACTTCTGCTCTTTCTTCTTGTTGTTTATCCCCTCTGGCACAAAATAAATGACCCAGTGACAGCCGAATGAAATAAAGCGCGGTCCCGCATTGTATTAGAGCTCGAAAGTAAAGGATTCTTCTTCATCAGTGTCACAGCGACGCTTCAGCCTCGGAGACAGAGACCGAGGAGAACGCGGGGACGGGAGGAATTAAAACGTGTCCTCACTATAGGCCTTTTTCCTCCCGAACGGAGAGACGTAAACACACACTCGCTGTGACATCGTTTCATATAATCTGTTCTCGCCCTTTATATCTTTCTCACCGTCAGATTCTCCAGATCATCTGAGTGGAAACTTACGGAAGAATAAAAACATACGGAAGATGTGTCCCAGAGTCAGATTAGCTCGTAGTAACCTCGTTAATGCAGCGAAAACCCACGCGACTAGCTAACTGTCGGCCATTTTGTTTTGTTAGCGTTTCTATGAAGAAAAGCTGGACGAACGTCTCAGCTGGGCTGAAGTTCATGAACTTTTCTTCTCGTAGATGATCTGTTCAGAGAGAACCTTCTTAAAAACTCAAAACCGAAAAGTTGTGAAACAAAGTATGTGCAACTGGTAAAAGTGTGTGTGTGTGTGTGTGTGTTCTGTATTCGTATCGCGTATCTCTGACATCTGTGCTGCATCTCATTTCCCCGCAGGTACGTTTGGAGTGGCCAACAGACTTGGCCATCAACCCCATGGATAATTCGATTTATGTGCTGGACAACAACGTTGTACTTCAGATCACGGAGAACCGGCAGGTGCGTATCGTAGCGGGACGCCCCATGCACTGTCAGGTTCCAGGCATCGAGTACGCGCTGGGAAAACGTGCCATCCAGACCACGCTGGAGGGTGCCACTGCCATCGCCGTGTCCTTCAGCGGTGTGCTGTACATCGCCGAGAGCGACGAGAAGAAGATCAACCGAGTGCGACAGGTGAGCACAGACGGAGAGATCACGCACCTGGCGGGGGCGCCATCCGAGTGCGACTGCAAGAACGACGCCAACTGTGACTGCTACCTCACGGGAGACGGCTACGCTAAAGACGCTCGGTTGAACGCCCCGTCTTCGCTTGTCGTGTCCTCTGATGGAACTCTGTACGTCGCTGATCTGGGCAACATTCGTATCCGAGCCATTTCACGGAACCGCCCTCCTCTGGCCTCGTCCGGGTTTTATGAGGTGGCGTCTCCAGCCGCACAGGAGCTCTACATTTTCGATGTGAACGGCACGCACCAGCACACCATGAGCCTCGTCACCGGGGACTACGTGTACAACTTCAGCTACAGCAACGAGGGTGACGTCACCGCCGTCGCCGACGGCAACGGCAACACGCTACGCGTCCGTCGAGACCCCAATCGCATGCCCGTGCGCCTCGTCGCCCCCGACAACCAGGTGATCTGGATCACCATCAGCACCAACGGAGGCCTGAAGACGCTGACGGCGCAGGGACAGGAGCTCACGCTCTTCACCTACCACGGCAACAGCGGCCTGCTCGCCACCAAGAGCACCCAGATCGGCTGGACCACCTTCTACGAGTGAGTCGGTCTGCTGCTCCACACACGACTCACATCGGTCTTCACACACTCACAGCTAGAACATTCCGGAAACACCTCGAAAGTTAAACTTTTATACAATAGAACAAAAACTAAACTATGAATAAAAATGAACAAGTGAATCGAAAAATTACATCGAAATAAATGTTTCTGGGAGAGCTTTTAAAAGTTCAAACGTAACACGTTACATTAGAAGAAATCACACCACAGCACAGTCGAATGCTTGAATCTGATTGGTCAGAAAGTGTGCATTATTTTCGTATAGAACATGAACATTAATGTCAGTGTTTTTGTTCTAATACGTTATTGTTGCTATAGTAACAGCTCAGACACAGGGACTTGTACGGCAGACGCACCGCATAATCTACGACTAATAATGGACAGATTTTTAAAATGTAAGCGAGAGAGAGAGAGAGAGAGAGAGAGACGTGACCTCTAACGTAGGTTTCAAGTAGCATTTCAGACAAACACTTTTTTAAAGGACTAAAATACATAAATGTAAAAAAAAAAATCAACAGATGAATGCATTCGAACTCTTAAAAAGTCGAAGATTTGACGTGGAATACGAATAAAAACTAAAGTTTGGAATATCTCCGCATGAAACATTCAAATAAATTGAAGCGTTCTAGGTGAAACCTGGAAAAACAAACAAACAGAATAAATAATATATAATAATATCTTTTTTATCATGATAAATATTCATAAAAACTAGAATTTAAAACATTCCAAAGATTTCAGAAAGAAACGAAAGCATTGCAGGCCCAGCTCTTAAACGTTAGAACACTTTCATGTGAAATATTAACAGGTATTTAAAAAACTCTTTCAGAAATGAAACGTTACACACAGCACATTAAAAGAGATTCGAGCATTGACGAACTCTTACAAAATAACACATTTCATGTTAAAAATTAACCAACGAGTTTAGAAAAAATTCTAATCCAGGCGCTAGCTAGCGCACGTGCCGAGTCGTTCTCTGGAAAGGACAAGCACGGCGCTTCTCGACACTCCGCACGCGGTGTTTATGATGGGGTTGGGTGTGTGATGGGTTTAGGTTTATGATGGGTTTGGGTGTATGATGGTTTGGGTGTATGATGGTTTGGGTGTATGATGGGTTTGGGTGTATGATGGTTTGGGTGTATGATGGGTTTGGGTGTATGATGGGTTTGGGTGTATGATGGGTTTGGGTTTTTGATGGTTTGGGGTTGGGTTTATGATGGGTTTGGGTGTGTGATGGTTTGGGGTTGAGTGTATGATGGTTTGGGTGTGTGATGGTTTGGCGTTGGGTGTATGATGGGTTTGGGTGTATGATGGTTTGGGTGTATGATGGTTTGGGTGTATGATGGTTTGGGTGTATGATGGTTTGGGTGTATGATGGTTTGGGTGTATGATGGTTTGGGTGTATGATGGTTTGGGTGTATGATGGTTTGGGTGTATGATGGGTTTGGGTGTGTGATGGGTTTGGGTGTGTGATGGGTTTGGGTGTATGATGGTTTGGGTTTTTGATGGTTTGGGGTTGGGTGTATGATGGGTTTGGGTGTATGATGGTTTGGGGTTGGGTTTATGATGGGTTTGGGTGTGTGATGGTTTGGGGTTGGGTGTGTGATGGTTCGGGGTTGGGTGTGTGATGGGTTTGGGTGTATGATGGTTTGGGTGTATGATGGGTTTGGGTGTATGATGGTTTGGGGTTGGGTGTGTGATGGGTTTGGGTGTATGATGGTTTGGGTTTGGGTGTATGATGGTTTGGCGTTGGGTTTATGATGGGTTTGGGTGTGTGATGGTTTGGGTTTGGGTGTATGATGGTTTGGCGTTGGGTTTATGATGGGTTTGGGTGTGTGATGGTTTGGGGTTGGGTGTGTGATGGGTTTGGGTTTTTGATGGTTTGGGGTTGGGTGTATGATGGGTTTGGGTGTGTGATGGTTTGGGGTTGGGTGTGTGATGGGTTTGGGTTTTTGATGGTTTGGGGTTGGGTGTATGATGGGTTTGGGTGTGTGATGGTTTGGGGTTTGGGTGTGTGATGGTTTGGGGTTGGGTGTATGATGGTTTGGGTGTATGATGGGTTTGGGTGTATGATGGTTTGGGTGTATGATGCGTTTGGGTTTATGATGGGTTTGGGTGTATGATGGTTTGGCGTTGGGTTTATGATGGGTTTGGGTGTGTGATGGTTTGGGGTTTGGGTGTATGATGGTTTGGCGTTGGGTTTATGATGGGTTTGGGTTTTTGATGGTTTGGGGTTGGGTTTATGATGGGTTTGGGTGTATGATGGGTTTGGGTGTATGATGGTTTGGGGTTGGGTGTATGATGGGTTTGGGTGTGTGATGGGTTTGGGTGTATGATGGTTTGGGTGTATGATGGTTTGGGTGTATGATGGGTTTGGGTGTATGATGGTTTGGGTGTATGATGGTTTGGGTGTATGATGGGTTTGGGTGTGTGATGGGTTTGGGTGTATGATGGTTTGGGTGTGTGATGGGTTTGGGTGTATGATGGTTTGGGTGTGTGATGGGTTTGGGTTTATGATGGGTTTGGGTGTGTGATGGGTTTGGGTGTATGATGGTTTGGGTGTATGATGGTTTGGGTGTATGATGGGTTTGGGTGTATGATGGTTTGGGTGTATGATGGTTTGGGTGTATGATGGTTTGGGTGTGTGATGGGTTTGGGTGTATGATGGTTTGGGTGTGTGATGGGTTTGGGTTTATGATGGGTTTGGGTGTGTGATGGGTTTGGGTTTTTGATGGTTTGGGTGTATGATGGTTTGGGGTTGGGTGTGTGATGGGTTTGGCGTTGGGTTTATGATGGGTTTGGGTGTATGATGGTTTGGGTGTATGATGGTTTGGCATTGGGTTTATGATGGGTTGGGTTTATGATGTTATTCCACACCCGAGTGAACGTAGGGGATTTGATTTGTCAGGGAAACACACCGCTGATGGTTTAGTGCTCCGGCTGAATCTCAGCCTGGTGGGAACATGCCTACAGCGAAACTTCTCATTTACAAACAAGCATCACCGTAAAAGACCGTACAAAGCGATTTCGACAACAACAACAACAAAAAAAACACAAAAAACCGAAAGTTGCATCGCAAATTTTGAAAAAAGCCGCGGCAAAATCGAGCGTTTTTGCACCGCGACAATGACAAAAAAAAATTTCACAAAATAAAAAACTCTACCCAGTCCTGTACGGACGCTAGATACATGAACAGGAAAGGAACTGTAAAGCGCTGACTCGGTTTCCTGCGCTGGTTCCTGGTACAGTACACATTTATTCCGTTCTGCTCTTTGAGCTCTCGTGTAACGGCATTGGCATCGAATAATAACTAAACTAATGCCCAATTCCTCACAATCCTCATTTGAAAATATGAATAAATTACATTTATAGCACCCGCGGAAAATACTGCGTGGTGCGGAGTGCAGAAGAAACGCCGCAGCGCAAAAGAGGCTTCAGAATGACTGAAATGTTCCTACGGCGAGAATAAACACTGTAAAGAGTGTTAAACGGTAATACATCTGGAGTGACAACGCTTTGCTTTAAGAAGTGAAATAAAAGCGCAGTCTCAGGTGCAGTGTGTTACGTGCAGTTTAACAAGGAAATGAGCCGTAAGTGTTACTGAGCGTCGTCCAGAACCAGAACCAGAACCGGTTCTTCTGGAGACTTCCACCGTCGCACTCGCGCCTTATTTTTACACTGAAACCCGACGGCCTTCGTTTTTATTTTATTTTTATTTTTTTTAATCTGAAAAGCGTCTGTTACGACTGAATACTCTGCTTTATTTCCCGATGTACACACACGTCTCTGTGACGTTCATCTTGTGCTGGAAAACTAATGTTTGGGAATTTAAACTGACTCCATGAAATAAAAATCTCAAAAAATGTGTACTAAAAAAAAATAAACAAAAGGCTTTTTCACAGCGCTGTATATACAATCAAGATGGACACATTCAATCTGAGCAACAACAACAACAACAACAACAGCATTCATGTGTGATGAAGCTTGTAATGTGCATGTAGCCTTTGGAAAATAAAGTCGGACGGTCGTAAAGAAAGACGACGTGGCGACGTTCTGGAGCTCGAGTCGATCATCTGACTCTGGTCTCCGTCCGCATCACCACGGCGTGGATTGATATCCCGCACGTGCTGTTTACATACACGCAGAGAGAGAAAGCAAGGGAGTGCTCATATATTAGATGGTGGCGTGATTTTCTGCAGAGACAGACTTCCCCAGAAGATAAAAACATCTGTGCTCTCGAGTCCGTCTCCGCCTCGGAGCGCGGGAGGTTTGTGTCTGCTCGGTCTCGATGGTCTTCGACGCCGTGATGTTTTTCGTCCTGGCGAAGCTCGGAAAGTCTGCGGTCCCGTCTGATGCGTATCAAGCGACGCTACCGTTGTGGGGCGCGCTGTTAGAACGGCTCGGTGTACATTTCGGCGCGTTCAGAGTCATAATGCAGACGCTTGACGGGAAAAAAGCCCGAGTTCTCAAAAAGCTGTCATTCGATCACGACGTGTTCACCACGAGAAAAGAAAAGACGCGGTGGTGAAAGTGCCACGCTGCCAAGAATATCGCATGTGCGTTCTTCTGGTCTAATACGAACATGCTGTAGGTGTGTGTGTGTGTGTGTGTGTGTGGAATTAGATTAGACCTGTCGCTGACAGACGGCACTTTCTGGCTAGCTCTAGGATATAAAACTAATCTCATTTTTAATGGTGCTTCATCCTTCAACAGCAGGATTTATTATTCACTGTACGGGACATGCAGGAATTTCACTCGGCACGTCAGCCAAAGCACACGCAACACACGTGCAAGAACACATCAACTACAAAAAAACACATTTACGCATTAATCATACACACACACGCACATACGCACACACACTCACACCGCTGTACAGTACGGCGCCGTCTAATGGGAACCGAATGGACGACTGGCGTAGTGGATTTGAGTAAATAAAGTCAGGCGAAGATGTTTAGTTAAGCTTATTTTCTAAAACATTTTTTTGATCTAGAAATCTGACACCTGACAGTGTATTTACTTCCTGTACAGACCAGCCATGCAAAGTCTTCTCAGGGGAAAGAACTTAACGCATACTCACAAAGCCGTTAGACGTCACCGTATAACATCAGAGACTAATTTGCATATTAATTGAGGTGCCATGTTGATTTGCATATCACGAGGTGGTACATGGAGAAGAAAGATTTTCTGAAGACACTCGGGAATTAAAATAATCGACTGGAACAATGGTGATCGAGTGATTAATCATTTGAAGCAATGGTGTTGACTGATTGATCATCAGGAACAATAGTGATCAGTGATTGGTCGTCGGGAACAATAGTGATCAGTGATTGGTCGTCGGGAACAATAGTGATCAGTGATTGGTCGTCGGGAACAATAGTGATCAGTGATTGATCGTTGGGAACAATAGTGATCAGTGATTGATCATCAGGAACAATAGTGATCAGTGATTGATCATCAGGAACAATAGTGATCAGTGATTGGTCGTCGGGAACAAATAGTGATCAGTGATTGATCGTCGGGAACAATAGTGATCAGTGATTGATCATCAGGAACAATAGTGATCAGTGATTGATCATCAGGAACAATAGTGATCAGTGATTGGTCGTCGGGAACAATGGTGATCAGTGATTGATCATCAGGAACAATAGTGATCAGTGATTGGTCGTCGGGAACAATAGTGATCAGTGATTGATTGTCAGAAACAATAGTGATCAGTGATTGGTCGTCGGGAACAATGGTGATCAGTGATTGGTCGTCGGGAACAATGGTGATCGGTTATTGATCGTCGGGAACAATGGTGATCAGTGATTGATCGTCGGGAACAATGGTGATCAGTGATTGATTGTCAGGAACAATAGTGATCAGTGATTGGTCGTCGGGAACAATAGTGATCAGTGATTGGTCGTCGGGAACAATAGTGATCAGTGATTGATTGTCAGGAACAATAGTGATCAGTGATTGATTGTCAGGAACAATAGTGATCAGTGATTGATTGTCAGGAACAATAGTGATCAGTGATTGATCGTCGGGAACAATAGTGATCAGTGATTGGTCGTCGGGAACAATAGTGATCAGTGATTGGTCGTCGGGAACAATAGTGATCAGTGATTGGTCGTCGGGAACAATAGTGATCAGTGATTGATCGTCGGGAACAATAGTGATCAGTGATTGGTCGTCGGGAACAATAGTGATCAGTGATTGGTCGTCGGGAACAATAGTGATCAGTGATTGGTCGTCGGGAACAATAGTGATCAGTGATTGGTCGTCGGGAACAATAGTGATCAGTGATTGGTCGTCGGGAACAATAGTGATCAGTGATTGGTTGTTGTGGACATCAGCTCGCTCAGATTCAAGCTGGTGGTTTGAATCATTTTGTTGTTTGTTTGTTTGTTTGTTCTTGTGTGTGCTTTTTTAGCTATGACAGCGAGGGAAGGCTGACAAACGTCACCTTCCCTACAGGAGTTATCACCAGTCTGATCGAGGAGATGGACCGAGCGCTCACAGTGGACATCGAGACTTCCGGAAGAGACGATGATGTCAGCATCACCACTAACCTCTCCTCCATCGACTCATTCTACACACTCGTCCAAGGTAATAAATCACTTCCCGTCCACCTGCTTGATTAACACGCCTGTCGTGTTTTCTTCCTCTTCACACCGCAGCAACATGGCGACGATGACGGTTTTTATCTATTAAAGAAACCACGCTGTACTAATACACACACTATTTAATCGAATCTAATCCGACAGATCAGTTGAGGAACAGTTATCAGGTGGGCTATGACAGCTCTCTGAGGGTCATTTACGCCAACGGCATGGACTCGCACTATCAGACCGAGCCTCACATCCTGGCGGGTGCGGCGAACCCTACGGTGGCCCGGAGGAACATGAGCCTGCCGGGAGAAAACGGCCAGAACCTGGTGGAGTGGAGATTCAGGAAGGAGCAGACCAGAGGCAAGGTCATAGTGTTCGGACGCAAGCTGAGGGTGAGCACGTCTTCTCAAACTGCACAGGATGCTAACGCACAACATGCTAACGCAAACGACTTGACTTAATGAACCCTGCAGGATATTCACATTCAAGGATTTTTCACACAGCTGGAGAAAAAACCCTGTCTGCGTGTTAAATAACGGGTCTGTGAGTAATGAGATACAGCAGATAGTCTTAGTGCTCTGATAGCGCGCGAAACAAAAACAGTTCCCATAAGTGTGCTTAGACTTTTGACTCGTTTATGAGAAGTGAAAAGAGAATGATTTCGCTACCTGAAGAAACTCAAAAGGCTTTTGACGTTTATTAACTGGTGTGAAGGCTGGTTTCTGTTTAGATTTTTGGGGTTTTTTTCCGCTGTAATGTGCGTTAGAAAGTGGAAATTCAGTCTTCTGAAAGGAACCCTTCAGGCATTTCTCTCAATGAACTGGAAGGTCTAGAAACTACCCTCTCTCTGTCAAGTAGATTGTGGAGTTATTTCTTTTCTTTTCTTTCCTTTCCCAATGCAGTGTTTTATCCAGTCGCCCCAAGCATCGCTTTCGATTTTCTAGCAACGCAACACTCAGTGCGTTCACACGGACGACGATAATCCCATACGAACCCGATTAAGACGATACTCTGATGACGACACTAGCATGTAAACGGAGATTCTCGATGACCTTAATCTGATTAAAGTCACACCCGGAGTAAACACAGATGGAATGAAGACGTGTGGAGTATTCCTGTTTTAGTCGCGTTATCGACGTGCGTTACAGACGTGTACACGCCGTAATCACGCTATTAACGTCGTGTGAGAGTTTTCACCGCATCGTGCGACAGGACACGATCACACACGGCAGCGCTCGACAAGAGAGCACGGCCGCGTCCCAAACCGCGTCCTTACCTGCTATATAGTAGGAGAAATACATGCGTCTCTATATACTATATAGACGGTACGTACGCGGTTCGGGACGCGGCCCACGGCTTCAAGCGGTCGTCTATCTGCACGTACAGCACGACAAATAATTAACCGCACTTGAAGCGTTCGTAAAATTAAAAATAAAAACACCCAGAACTGTATACGGTCCCATAACGAAGACCGACTGCACGTCGATACGTGAAATTCCGGAGGGACGTCGGACGGCGTGGCGCGGGGACGTGATGACGTGTGACGTTAATCGTTTCTTAATCAGAGTATGGTCTTAATCGGGTTAATATCGGATTATTGTTGTCCATGTAAACGTACCGACTGATATGTAGTAAAAAAAATCATACTCAGTATGCCAATATATATGATACTAATAGAAAAGACGCACCGACAGATTTAATCTCTTTGTAATCCGTATCCGGTGTTTTATTCGGTGTAAAAGGTGAACGGTAGGAACTTGCTGTCGGTGGATTACGACCGAACTCTGAAGACGGAGAAGATTTACGATGACCACCGGAAGTTCCTGCTGAAGATCGTGTACGACACGGCGGGTCACCCCACGCTGTGGGTTCCCAGCAGTAAACTCATGTCCGTGAACCTGACGTACTCCAGCAGCGGCCAAGTGACCAGCATCCAGCGAGGGGCGACTGTGGAGCGGGTGGAGTACGACAGCCAGGGACGCATCATCTCCAGAACCTTCGCTGATGGCAAGTCGTGGAGCTACACTTACCTGGACAAGGTGAGGAGTTCAGAATAAATTCATATATATATATATATATATATATATTCCAGGATTAAATGAGACCAGCTCATACTGAAAGGCTATCCTATTAAAAACAAGGTGATTATTTGGAAGATATTCTGTAGTCAGAAAGCTAGGAGAGCTTTACTCTCATTTATTGTACGACTTATTAATTAGGAATTTAGTTGAAAGACTAAATGTTAAACTGGTACGCTGCGGTAAAGATGTTTGAGGTTTCCGTGTGAAATTAAAGTTCACAAAGCTCTAGTTGTTAAAGTTCTACAACATGTAGGAGAACGTGTGTTCGGTGACCTTCTCGCGCTGATAAAGTTTGTATTTGAAGTCGGCGCCGGGTCGTGTGAGTTCAGGAACACGCTCGTTTGTAGTCAGCAGACTCCATCTGAGCTTTGACTGGAGCTCGGTGTGACCACGGCGCTCAGCTGGAGATTTATCAGAGGTGCTGACTTCCTAATTTCCCTCTAAGGATTCAAAGGACACACTAATAGTCCTGTGCCAGCATCCCAAAATAACAGCCAAAGGGAGAAAAAAACAAAAACAACAACAAAAAAAAACGTGTTTTATAGGACAAAGACCTGGAAGTACTGCGGGTTTGAGAATTTTCCTTTGAATTATTGCGAGTTTGCGGATCCGGCGTTTGCCGTGGAGAGAGGAGAAGAAGGAGAAATAAAAGGCTGTTTGTGCGGGCGACGGCTTTAGGAGCGCTGTAAAGAAAGACTTATGGGGGTAAAAAATGAGGCTTGAGGGAAAAGTCAGGGATTAAAGGCCAGAGAAAGAAAGAATAGAGAAAGCGGGTGGGGGCGGCGAAAGGGAAGGGGGGGGGGGGTTGTGAAAGTTTGTGAAAACTCGGTGAGAAAGTTCACATCTTCTGACTTCTTATTGTACTTCACTAAACAAACTTTCCCCAGAATCTCTCAGCCACGCAAACGCACATCCTAGTAGATTATTTAATAGATCTCATTTATATAGATGTTTTATTATTATTAACGTTGTAGAGTTCTTCATCCAGATTCATATTCCCATCGCTCTTCCTCTCCCCGTTGTTCGTCTGTTTTCTACATGTATCTGAACCGTTTAATCCGATTCTTTTATTCCATTTTTTTTAAATGATTATATTTTTAGAATGAACTTTATTATTATTATTATTATTATTATTATTATTATTATTATTATTATTATTATTATTATAATGACTGATTCCGGTTAGCCGCTCTTCCTGTAACGATCCTCACCTGCATGCTACAAGCGTACACGCTACAGAGCTACAAATTTAACTGATGGCTTGGAATCCGGAAGGAATAGGCTATAAATTTAGTTCGGCTGAACGATAAATCCAGAGGTTAATCAATAGCTCGTTAGGCTGTGCTTGTCACACACACACACACACACACACACACACACACACACCAGTCAGGATTTATATTAGAATAATGATGTTCAGGTTAAACGTAGAAGAAGGTAAATATAAAAGGGATTGTGGTTTGTAAATATGAAGAGGTTAGTGGTGTTTCTTTTTGATCTTTTGATGTTGCATCAGGTTCCTGTCGGTACTGTTCATCCTGGTCACCACAGGTTCAGAGATTTTACAATAAAATGACAAAATTCTATTTTTGTGTGAAGGCAATGCAAATCCAGGAACACTGACAATGCCCGAGGATGCTAAATAACACCATCCAATTTCCAATCCATCCAATCTGATGTGATTATCAGAGGCAGGTTTCTGTTGCGCCGGCCTTCACTTCCACGGCAGAGCAGGAATTGAGAAGGGAAAAAAAAGAAGAAAAAAAGGCAAGATAAATGATGTTGGGAGTTTTGTTGTTGGCTTTGTGTAGCAGGCCATACAGCTAGACTCGCTTATTTATCATTGCTATTTATGCTGTCCATCAAACCCCCACAAACAGGCTGAGAATAAACATGAGACCCCTTTCGATCACAGATCACAGCCGAGTTGCTGAGTAGGTGGTTTTAGCATACAGCAGACGCTTATTAAAGATTCTGTTTGCGGTAACGCAAAAAAAAAAACAACAAAAAAACAACGAAAAAACAAAACGACGACTTCTCAACCACAAGAGCACCGGGTTTATCCACTACAATATGTTCAGAGGGTTATTACCTGCTGCTCCGCTAAGTGATTATGACTTTCACCAAAGCTTACCTTATGAGATAAGTGCAGAGGCAAAGGCCAGTCATTTCCCAACACTTCAGAATTATGCATCCGAGCGTATTAAAATGTGCCGCGTTTAGTAAACGAGGACTCTGATTTAAACGAGGAAACCGGCACCGGAGCTGCATGCTAATGCCTGTCTTTGTACGCTGTTTGCATGTTAAACACGCGTTAGAGTAATTAATCGCTTATTTCCTTCATTTCCAGTCCATGGTGCTCCTGCTGCATAGTCAGCGACAGTACATCTTCGACTTCGACGTACAAGACCGGCTCTCTGCTATTACCATGCCCAGCGTGGCACGTCACACCATGGAGACGATCCGATCTATCGGCTACTACCGCAATATCTATCATCCGCCCGAGAGCAACGCGTCGGTCACCGTGGATTACAGCGAGGACGGCCAGCTCCTTCGCGTGGCGCACTTGGGCACCGGCCGCCGCATCCTCTACAAGTACAGAAGGCAGAACAAGATCTCAGAGATACTGTACGACAGCACACGCGTGAGTTTCACATACGACGAGACGGCCGGCGTTTTGAAGACGGTGAACTTGCAGAGCGAAGGTTTTATCTGCTCCATCCGATATCGTCAGATCGGACCACTAGTGGACAGGCAGATCTTCCGATTTAGCGAGGACGGCATGGTCAACGCTCGCTTCGACTACTCTTACGACAACAGCTTCCGGGTCACCAGCATGCAAGGGGTCATCAACGAGACGCCGCTGCCCATCGACCTCTACCAATTCGATGACATCTCGGGCAAAGTGGAGCAGTTCGGCAAGTTTGGCGTGATCTATTACGACATTAATCAGATCATCTCGACGGCAGTCATGACGTACACTAAGCACTTCGACGTCCACGGCCGCATCAAGGAGATTCAGTACGAGATCTTCCGGTCCCTTATGTACTGGATCACCATACAGTACGACAACATGGGCCGTGTCACCAAGCGCGAGGTCAAGATCGGACCGTTCGCCAACACCACCAAATACAGCTACGAGTACGATGTGGACGGCCAACTGCAGACCGTCTACTTGAACGAAAAGATGATGTGGCGCTACAGCTACGATCTCAACGGCAACCTTCACTTGCTAAACCCGGGTAACAGTGCTCGGCTCACGCCGCTACGTTACGACCTTCGGGATCGCATCACGCGGCTCGGCGACGTACAGTACCGGATGGACGAAGACGGATTCCTGCGCCAGAGAGGCACCGAGATTTTCGAGTACAACTCCAAAGGCCTGCTGGTACGAGTCCACAGCAAGGCTAACGGTTGGACTATCCAGTACCGTTACGACGGATTGGGGAGGCGACTGGCGTCCCGTAACAGCCTCGGGCAGCACCTTCAGTTCTTCTATGCTGATCTGAACTACCCTACACGCATTACCCACGTCTACAACCATTCCAGCTCGGAGATCACCTCGCTCTACTACGACCTGCAAGGCCACCTTTTCGCCATGGAGATTAGCAGTGGAGAGGAGTTCTACATTGCTTGCGACAACACCGGCACTCCACTAGCTGTCTTTAGCAGTAACGGGCTATTACTCAAGCAGGTTCAGTACACTGCTTATGGAGAGATCTACTTTGACTCCAACCCTGACTTCCAGCTGGTAATCGGGTTCCACGGAGGATTGTACGACCCACTTACGAGGCTCCTTCATTTTGGAGAAAGAGACTACGACATTCCCGCCGGCCGTTGGACCACCCCAGATATTAGCACCTGGACCAGAGTGGGGAAAGATCCTGCCCCCTTTAACCTGTACATGTTTCGCAACAATAACCCTATTAGCAAGGTCCATGATGTCAAAGAGTATGTTACAGGTAAGGACAAGCATGATTTTTTTCTCTCCCTGGGCCTCCATCTGTTGTATCTAAGCTGTCTGTCTTACTCAGCCACACTAAATTAAACAAATATATCTAAAGTGACAAGATGTTGTGTGTATATTTAGACTAAATGCTCAAATGGATTTTTTATTTTTTTTCAAAAAAAACAAAAACAAACAAGCAACAGTGCTTAATTTAAATGTCAAATGTCTGTCTCTAGATGTCAACATCTGGCTGGTAACATTTGGCTTCCATCTTCACAACGCCATCCCTGGATTCCCAATTCCTAAATTTGACCTCACGCAGCCCTCGCTGGAGATGAGAAAGAGTCAGCTCTGGGACGACCTTCCGGTACGTATACCCCGCCCTAATCTCTTACCGTCACAGTTTTTATTTGTTCTTGGGAGTCAAATGAGTGAGAATCCCATTCTGCACAGTGCTCTGGAGTTTACGACGGGACAGCCGTCAGTTAATTAACAAGTCTTTCAGGATTTTAATTAGATGTGTAAATTCAATGGTGCTTCGGCCCTCCAGGATCTCGGCTTGACACCTTTTATACGCTTTTGCACTCCGGTTTTCTCGATCTTCCGTAGTTAGAAAGTGTTACTTGGACTTGTTAGTTTTTCCAAGATTCACAAGCAGAGACCTAGCGAGGCCAGACGAAGCTAAATCACTCGGGGTAAACGAGAATTTAATGTGCAGTATGTGGAGTTAATTATGGCACCATCATCTGGTCAAATGAAACACCATGGGCCATGATAAGTGGTCCAAACTGAATGTTGTTAAATCTCCTTCTTTTTTCCTTTTGATACCGTTATATATAAAACTCTTTGTCACTTTTTGTCCCCTTCTCTTCCTGTCCTTTGCAGGCCATCTCAGGTGTCCAGGAGGAAGTGACACGTCAAGCCAAGGCATTCTTATCTTTCGAGAGGATGCCAGAAATCCAGTTTAGCCGGCGCCGCTCTGCACGGGATAAACCCTGGCTGTGGTTCGCCACTGTCAAGTCGTTGATTGGGAAAGGCGTGATGCTTGCGATCACCAGCAAAGGCCAAGTGGCCACGAACGCGCTGAACATTGCCAACGAAGACTGCATCAAGGTGGCAGCAGTTCTGAACAACGCCTTCTACCTGGAAGACCTGCACTTCACCATCGAGGGTCGCGATACGCATTACTTCATCAAGACGAGCCTTCCCGAAAGCGACCTGGGGGCTTTACGGCTGACGAGTGGGCGCCGCAGCTTGGAGAACGGCGTGAACGTGACCGTGTCTCAGTCTACCACGGTGGTGAACGGGCGTACGCGGCGATTCGCAGACGTCGAGCTCCAGTACGGCTCGCTGGCACTGCACGTACGCTACGGCATGACGCTGGACGAGGAAAAGGCACGGGTGCTCGAGCAGGCCAGACAAAGAGCGCTCGCGAGCGCATGGCAAAGAGAACAGCAACGGGTCCGGGAGGGCGAGGAAGGCGCCAGGCTCTGGACCGAGGGCGAGAAACGGCAACTACTGAGCTCAGGAAAGGTTCTCGGCTACGACGGCTACTACGTGCTCTCTGTGGAGCAGTACCCCGAACTGGCCGACAGCGCCAACAACATCCAGTTCTTGAGGCAGAGCGAGATCGGGAAGAGGTAACAACCGACTGCACAGCGATGCTTTAGCCGGGAAGAAGTAACAACAGACTGCACTGTGCCTAGCTGCCTCTCTCGTTTACCGTGTAGAAAAGACCTGAGATGAGCTCTGTAACTGACACGTCTCTCCCTCTGCGGCATCGAAACCAACTCTTTCTGAAAGCACTCAATAAGAACCTTTTGTTTTTGTTTTTTTAAACTGCTTTAGCTAGGTAGAGGTAACAGACTGTTACTTAGCTGACAGTTTTCTCAGACTGAAGAGAGAAATAAAGTGAAGAAATGACTCAAGCGCTCAGTACCGCCTCAGTTGCCTCACACTCTCTCGCCCCACCCGAAACCCCTCTCTATACTGTACTGAATATACTCACTAATAGCCCCCCCCCCAAACACAGGGTAGACAGAAGCTGCCTCTCTACAGTATGTTACCGTGTACAAAAACCCCGAGCTCCATCAACCAACCACGTTTCTTCACGCTGCGGCGTTGGACGGACGAGCCAATTCTCTCCGAAGGACTCTCGGTATGAAAAATTTTTGAAAACCCTTCAATCTGAATCTTTTTTGTGCTTTTTTTGTATAAAATTCTTAAGGATGGTACGCTTCACGGATTTAAATAAAGGGAAGAAAAAGAAGGAACGTGTTTACAAAACCGCTGCACTCGGCTAACGGACTCACGTGTACAGTACAGAGCCTCTGGGTCGCATCTCTCGCTCTGAAACTTCTTTCTGCTATCGGTATTGAAAAAATAAAACACACACGTTCGGTGGACGTTTCGGGCTCGGAGACGTACAGCCGTGAGAACTGAAACGGCACGTGATTCTTTCCTGCTTCGCTTTGTTTTTAAGGACACCGTTACGATTCAAGTATTCAGTCGAGTCTGCGTGTTCAATGTCATTGCTGAACCAGCTGGCGGATGTAGAGTAGAGAGCAAAACAAAACTAAAAATGATATATCATAACTGGCCTGTCTTTTGACAAGAGATGTGAGAATATCTTTATGGAATCTTTTTTTTTTTCTTTTTTTTTTTTTTTTTTTTTTTTTTAAACTTAAAAAAAAAAATATTCCGCTTATCCGTACATCAATATTAGTCTCAGAGAAAGTAATTTATGTACAGTGTTTATACATATAAATAAAATTTAAAAAACCAACAAAAATAAAACCTTAAAAAATATCGACTTTCTTTTTTCCCGTCTTGTCATGCATTACTGTTTACACTTCATGAAGTTTAATATTTGATCTTATCAGAATTTATGGTAATGCTAATCGAAATAAAATCAGCTGTACTGTCTCATTAATCTCTGCATTCTCATCTCTTACAGTTTATTTGTTTTGCACACTTTATTTTTAGGTTGTTTTTTTTTTTTTTTTTTACGCTCTTGTCTGGTTTCGTCGCTCGCCCGCCTTTTCACGTATCATCGTGATCGAAGTTACGATTGAGGCGACGGCTCCGCGGTTCAAAACGCCCTTCAGATATTAGTCAGAAAATAAACCGGACGCCATTCGGTTCCGGTTACGGGTTGAAATTCTCGGGTGTTTACTCGTCAGTAGCGACGTTCTGATCGGGGCTGTATTGATTACTTTAGATTTATTTAAAAACAAAACAAAAGAACAGTCAGGACGTTCAGACGGATAACGACAGGAACGACCGGATCGAAACGTGTGAGGAAACAAAACGCCAGGTCTCACGTTAAATAAATTCTTTCTTTTACTTTGACATACGGATAGCAGTGAACGAGTGCAGGTGAAGAACAAAAGATCTGTCCGGAGCGTTCTTCACGCTTGCCTTCGTTCATATACGTCTCAATTTTTTTTTTTTAGTTCGGATCGAGTCATCTAAATTGTATTTATCGCTACAAAGTCGACTTCTGAGGCCTTTTACGTAAAATAATAATAATAATAAAAAAATCTAATCAAATAAAAAAAAAAAACATTTTTAAAAAAGAGAACATAACTGCTTTTCTTGTTTGTTTGTTTGTTTTTCTTTTTGTACGGCGAAGCCTATTTTTCTACGTGAATGAAAAGGCATCTAAAAAGGAAAAGCGGTGCTCTCCGTGGTTTAGGAAGCTACTCATCCTGATTCCGATCGCTGTGGTTTTTGTCCAAGCGCTGTGCGTTTGGCTGCTCGGATCTGAGAAACGCTAGACTTTCCCGATTTGACAATCCTGTCCTCGCCATAACGTCAGCACGAGGCGGCGTCCTGACCCCTCGGGCGGTTAAAGAAACGATCGAAACGATCAAACAGCCACGTTCCGAGCACGCATGACAACACTACACGCCATTTCATGACGCGGCACTTAATGCGAGATGCGCTCACGAAGGCCGTGGCGGTTAGCGAAGGAGGAACGGTAGAGAAAAGGAAACGCGAACGAGGTTTTAGCTTCGCAATTTGTTGCATGCGTATGATGTAAAACTGCCTCTCTGAAACCACTTCAAGCACTGTAAAGGTCATTTTCAGAAGCCGGGTGTTCGAACGCACTGCTTTGATGGATTATTTACTGTATCTGCTTCTACTCCAGATCATTATGTAACAGTCTTTTTTTTTTTTTTTTTTTTTTTTTTTCAAATGAAGACTGCATCAGATGTGTGTGAAATGTACTGAATGTTTTCTTTCTCCATCTCGCTCCACTCTGTCCAGGAGGTCTGTACGGCCTGTGAGGCGCGTCAAAGTTTAAAGAGGATGTTGAAAAAAAAAAAAACAAGAAAAAACACACGTGCGTTCAGCCTTGTTTATATGCATTCTTTCTGTTTTATGGAAGAGTTTCCTTTTTCGTTGTTGTTGTTGTTGTTGTTTAGGTTTTTTTTTGTTTTTTTTTACAGAAATGTTCGTTTTTGTACTATAAAAAACGCAGCAGAGGTAAAAACCCGACGTGAGTGAGAACTGTCTTGCCGTCTCGTTGTGAAAGGACTACGAACGAGCTTCGCTCATGTTTGTTTGTTTTTGTGGGGTTCTTTTTTTTTTTTTCCCCCCGTAACAGATCTTGGGGTTTTTTTCTCGTTTGTTTGATGAGGTTTAAAAAAAATAAAAAATTTTAAAAAAAGAAAAAAAGTCTGGAGTGCAATTAAGAGCCTGGATACACATTATTAGGACAGAAAACCGAGAACTTAAAAAGCACTTGAGTTTGATGCACTGTTCAGGCAATCACTTGCGAGTCCAATCTAAAAAATTTCAGTCTGATGACACGTTTTACTGCCACTTACGAGAGAAAGGCATCAGAAATCTCGGACTGGTTATCTGATTTATTCATATTAACTACTGAGAGAAGCAACGTGTATGAATACGACAGGGGTAAAGCGTTATCCAGGCTTTTAAGTGCAATTGTAAACTAATCCCAAGTAAGGTCAATGCTGGACCCATTACATTTTTACTTTGCAACATGTTAATGCTCCACAGACGCCGATCATTTAAATAAAAACGTAATACTCAAAGTGTTTCTGCTCTGTTCATTGATATAACCACGTACTGCACAGTGGAAAATCTTTACAGTTTCATAGACTGTCATTCAGAGCGACTGATCTGTTTACCTGCTCACACAGAACAGTCACTTCTTCAGCAGGTGCGGGTTCGCCGGGATTTCGAGATTATTACTTGTCACACCGTACGAGATCCCGATAAAGTCTCGTACGGACTGTGTACTGTGATAGTATGTGTTCTCGATGTCAGCTGATACCATGAAGATCCTCTGAAGATACAGCGGGGGAAATAAGTATTGAACGAGTCAACATTTTTTCCAGTAAATATATTTCCAATGAGGTTATTCACATGAAATTTTCACCAGACGTCAGTGTTAACTCAAGAAATATAAAGACTTCACGACATTAAAGTCCATAGATGAAGTTATGTGTAATAAAGAGGAACGACACTGGGGGGGGGAGTATTGAACACGCAAAGTGAAATGTATTTAATACTTTAGTGGAGAAGCCTTTGTTTGTAATGACGCTTCAAGACACTTCCTGTATGAAGAGATTAATGTTCCGCAGTATTCAGGTGTGATTTTGCTCCATTCTTCTAAATATATTGTCTTTAAATCTCGTTCAGTTGGATTCGAGTCAGGTGATTGACCGGGCCGTTCTAACACCTTGATTTTTTTTCTCTGAAACCAGTTGAGAGTTTCCTTTACTGTATGTTTTGGATCGTTGTCCTGCTGGAAGCTCCACCCACGTCTCATCTTCATCATCCTGGTGGATGGCAGCAGATTCTTCTCAAGAATCTCCCAGTAAAGGGCTCCATTCATCGTTCCTTCAGTTATATGAAGTCTGCCAGTAGCATGTGATGAAGAACAGCCCCACACCATGATGCTCCACCTCCACACTTCACTGTTGGTGTAGTGTTTTTAGGGAGATGTGCAGTGACATTTCTTCTCCAAACATGGTGTGTAGTATAACAGCCGAAAAGTTCAATGTTGCTCTCGTCTGACCAGACTACACTCTCCCAGTATCTCATAGACTTGTCCAAATGAGTTGTAGCAAACTTTAAACGAGCTTCAACATGCCTTTTCTTTAGTAATGGAGTCTTGCGGGTGAGCGTGAGCAGTGGAGAGCATTGCCTATCGTTTTCTCTGTGACGATGGCACCTGCTGCCTCCAAGTGTTTCTGGAGCTCTTTCCGAGTGGTCCTTGACTCTTGGGCTACTCTTCTGACTATTCTTCTGACTCCCTGGTCAGAAACCTTGTGAGGAGCTCCTGTGCGTGGCCGGTTGATGACAGTGCGATGTTGCTTCCACTTGAGGATTATGACCCCAATCGTACTTACTGGAGGATTCAGAAGTTTTGAAATACGTCTGTATCCGATTCCATCAATATGTTTCGCAACAATAAGGTTGTGAAGGTCTTGGGAGAGCTCTTTGCTTTTCCCCATCATGAGATGTTTCTTGTGTGACACCTTGGTAACGAAAAGCCTTTTTATAGACCATCGATTTACTAACCCAGCTGATATTAATCTGTACAGATAGGGGGCGTAACTACTTACGGATTTAAATTGGTTCCTTGTCTTACCTTGCCTTGGAAAACTGCTTTTCCTTAGCGTGTTCAATACTTTTTTCCCCGTATCATTCCTCTTTATTACACATAACTTCATTTATGGACTTTAACGTTGTGAATTCTTTATATTTCCAGATTTCTGGAGTTAATCCTGACGTCTGGTGAAAATTTCACGTGAATAACCTCACTGGAAATATATTTACTGAAAAAAAAATGTTGAGGTGTTCTATACTTAATTCCCCCGCTGTATTTTATTACTTTAAACCAAGCACTCTGTCCTCCAGCTTTTTTTTTTTTTTTTTAAACATTCATGGAACTGGTGAACAGAATTATTGGGATTGCTTTTCTTTTTCTTTTTTTGGAGAGAAAAAGTCTGGCCACAGTATGAAAGCTCAGAAGTCCTTATGCTAGTTTACGAATGGGACAGACGTTATTTAATTAATTTTAACAACAGACAAAGCCACAAAACAGCTTTACGGAAATCCGGATGGGGATTTAAGCCTAGAGCCCTTTCCCAGGAGCACCAAAATACTACCCAGAAATGCCGCCTACTTAAGCGCCATTTAACACTACACATTATTTCATTATTCGGTTTTATACCCCTATATACTGTAAATAAATTTTGGAGCCAGTAAATCAAGAAATCATGTCTAAAGTCCAACAATAACCTTGTGGGAAAAAAAAACATTTCAGTATAGGTTTAATATAGTCGATATAGTTCTTATAAATGACGTGAATAATGCCCTCTTAGAAAATTATTTATAAAGTCTTTGGTCTGACACTTCAGTGTAGACCTAGTTCATCTTTTTTTCTGTCAGAAATCTTTTCTCTTTCTTTCTTCTCTTTTGGGCAAAAAAAAAGAGTGTAATTTACCACTTCCAGTTCAGTTGAGTTAACTGATGTTTACTACATACACTTGTCTAACGTAAGCGAAGGACACAGTCATGAAATGAACACATTCTCTGAGTCGAGGCTGAAAGCACGCCGGCCGAAACAATACAGATGGGAGGAAGGGGGCGGGGCTTCCAAGAGGGTGTCAGTTAAGATGGAAGAGTTCAAAAACACCTACACAACTGTCAGTCATTCCAGAGTCACGTGTTGAAGGATTTAACCTGTGGCTTTTATTGGGTCGTAAGACTGACTTTTTACTGATTTTGTTGTTGTTGGGAATAAATGGACAACAATGCTAAAAAAGTTGGCAGGTCTGTGGTGGTAACTTGTACGGTTCGTTAGCATTGTCAATGGTGGGTGTGGCCTGTCTGGCTTTTTTAAGCTCAGATGTGTCAAAATGTGCACTCTACAATAAAACTAATAACAATCACCATTTTACCTTTATTTAAAATTGACTTTATATTGTAGTTCAATCTGGGTCAATATGAGACAAGGTGCGGGGGACAACTCACCCGACTGTGCTGAGGCTTTACAGCATCATATCTAATTTGATTGATTACATCAACTGTTTTTAGATTTGATTCTATCCCCGAATGGAACGTAATAGCATTGTGAAACTGTAGGGGGCGGCAGCAGAACTTCTTACTACATTTATGGCATTTGGGAGGCGCCTTAATCCAGAGCAAGTTACATTTATCTAATTTCTATCTAAGCAGTTGATAAAGGAACTAACAGTGGCAGCTTGGGTTTGACCTCATGACCTTCCAATCTGAAGTCCAACATCTTAACCACTGAGCTCTTACTGTCTCCAGTACCTCTACTGCACCACATAGTGCTGTGCCCAAAAACTGTTAATGCAGTTTTAAATGAAGTACCATGGAAACGGATTTGGACGTCAATTCCACATGGACGTTCTCGCTGTGGTCGCAGGGACTACGGTTGGCCTTGGGACTGCAATTACCACGTACAGTTTTACACTCGGGTCTCCTTTAATGAACAGTGGACTAGTTCAACAAACAGACTTCATAGAAACACCATAATGAACTGTCACACTATCCGTCGTGACCCAGATGAGGACGGGTTCCCTTCTGAGTCCGGTTCCTCTCAAGGTTTCTTCCTCGTATCATCTCAGGGAGTTTTTCCTCACCACCGTCTCCACCGTCTCGCCCAATAGGGATAAATTCACACGCTTAAAATCTCCATCCTGTGTTTATATGTTTCTGTAAAGCTGCTCTGAGACAATGTCCACTGTTAAACACGCTATGCAAATAAAACTGAATTGAAAAACAATGGAATCAAAAGTGTGACTGATAGAAAACACAAGGGTGAGCCTCGTCTCTGAATGACGGCAGTAACAAAGTAAAATGCACAAAAAGCAGCACATCGATGATGCTATAGATTCTCAGAATAATCGTTAGATGAGCTCAGGAAGAGAAAGTCAGCAGAGTAACAAAGTGTTAAACGTTAAGCTGTTCCTCAGTGTTTTGGTTTGTATGACGGGAGGTCCGGAACCTTTTCAGCTGGCAGAGCCATGAAAAGCAAAAAAAGGTTATGATTTTTTCTTTAAAGCGCCAGAGAAAGTTAAGATTTTTTTTTTTTGTTCATGATCCGTTTTTGGGACTCGTACACAACTATTACTCAAGGTGCAAACATTCACTGACACTCAAGAAGGCAACACGATACATTAAGAGCCGGGGGGCGTAAACTTTTGAACAGGATGATCGGTGAAAACTACATACAGGTGTTGTCTCAAGCTAATCAAGGGCTTCATTAGTTCCAGGTGTGTTTGAGCTGGAACACATGAAATACCTGAACTAGGAGCAGAAAATATATGAAATACCCGGACGGGGCCGAAAAAGGAAGCTATCAAAGTCTGCGAGCAGATTTGTGAGAAGGCAGGTTGTGAAAAACCCTCGAGTGACTGAAAAAGACCTGCAGAAAGACTCGGTGTAAACGGCACTGAGGTTTCAGTGAGCACAGTAAGGCGTGTACTAAACGCAGAAGGTTTCCATGCCAGAAGTCCAAGACGTTCACCACTACTGACCCAAAAGCACAAGAAAAGTCTCTCAGAATCATATAAATAATCCACAGAAGATTTGCTATTATGTTCTGTGGAGCGATGAAACAAAACTGGAACTTTTCGGCACGACGGATCAGCGGTCTGTCTGGAGGAAGAAGAATGAAGAAAGAACACTCTGTACACAGTCGAGCATGGTGGGGGCTCGGTGATGCTCTGCGGCTGCTTTACATCCTCTGGCACTGGAAACCTGCAGCATGTGGAAGGCGCGATGGATTCATTAAAGCATCAGGAAATCCTAGGAGAAAACCTCATGCCGTCTGTGAGGAAGCTGAAGCTTGAGCATCACTGGACCTTCCAACAGGACAACGATCCCAAGCGTACCTCAAATTCCACCAAGGCTCGGTTACAGAAGAAGTCCTGGAAGATTCTACAGGGCCGTCACAGTCACCTGACTTGAACCCCATAGAAAATCTCTGGTGGGATTTGAAGAAGGTGGATGCAGCACGCAAACCCAAGAATATTCCTGACCTGGAGGCCATCGCTCATGAGGAACGGGAGAAGATTCCTCAGGAACGCTGCCAGAAGCTCTGCATCTCGTTTGCAGCAGGTCATAACAGCAAAAAGGGAGCTCTACTGAGTACTAAAGATGTTTGCCATGGAGGGGTGAATAATTTTGAAACTGGAGAAGTCATTATAAGTTTCATTTTCAGTTGAATTTGGGGAAACCACGGTGGAATGGAACCGCATGGAAACCAATGGAAACCGCATTCGTGGTGTCGAACTACTTCAATTGCTTTTGTTTGATTTGTTCATTGCAAACAGCTGCAAGTCTGTACATTTTGACAATAAACCTGATTTGCAGTGGGGATTGAATAATTCTGATTGCAGCTGTATATAATAGTTGGGTTATTTTTACAGACTCCTTAAAGACTCAGCCCTTAGATTAAGTTCTCCAAGACTGAGAAAAAAAATCACCAGCGTAGGTGAAATATGAAATACACACAGTCCCTCCTTGTCCAAACACTGAGTGTTCATTCATCATGATTGACTTAAGAATGATGTTACAGACCCAGTGAGCGAGAGTGAGTGTGTTTTTCTGCCTCCGATTGTTCCTTTGAGGTCCTAACTTGGTCTGAGGGCTTAAGATAAACGACTATTCCTTCCATTCCTGCGTGACCCATCAAAAACACGCAACGAGCCAAACCTCCTCCTCTGTCACGGCCCGTTGCGCCTCTCTAATTCTCCTCACAGCCATCCATCAGCTCCGGCTTCAACACAAAACCCCAGAAGAAACAAGCTTTCATCATTAGGAGAGCGAACAAGCCGCCTCCATATATTACCCAGAAATCCCATGCAGCCGAGAGATACTCCTTCGCCTAATGTTTTCTCTAAAGCACACAGGCATCGTAAGCCGAGCTCAGGATCTGGGCGTCTTTCCAAGAAGCCACTGCTTGGGGTTTGAGACGCAGACGGCGAGATGGGTCAGAAGATGCTGAGAGGGTTGTTAAAAACGCAGAGCGAGTGTAAATGACTTCTGCAGAAGATCTTAGCGTTAGTGTCAGGGAGGACATCCATCACACTCGGTGTTTACAAGGCGAGGAAAACAATAAATCCAGGACCTTATGGTGTGTTGAGTCAGGTGGAACCGGAGAGCAGTGGTCAATCCCTGTCGTACGAGCCACACCTGTTCAGTACCTTCTCCGTGGCTCCGTTACACAACGGGAAAAAACTTCACAGGTTGCTGTCGCACCATCGCTGACACTTGTGTGTATCGCAATTTAGTAACGAACAGATGGACTTAAACAGCTGTTCACATAGACACCAGCTCCGGGTTGTTACCTGAGGTATAGATAAAAACATGAAACCTACATCAAAGAGCTCATTTACCACAGCGACGTACAGCTGTTTTATTCAATTTGAGCTTGTTCAATTCAAGTAACTTGTCGAGTTACTTCCTGTCTCTTCTTTCTTGACTGAAGGAAAGAGTTGATATGGTCAGAGGTACGAGCGCTTGCACTGTATAGGAGTTTGTGAAGTTTTTTGTGATTGTTGTGGCCAAAAATGTTCGATTTTGCTGTGGCTTTTTTTTTTTCTAAATTTTACGATTTGCAGAAATTTCCAAAAAAATAACTACTATTGGCAAATTGCGATTACACGAATGTTTGTCGGTAAGGTAGACGAGACCTTTTAGCTGTACTCATGCTCGACACACGTGAAGTGAAGAGGTGATGACGTCACGTGGCACGTCTTGGCCCAAATCTGCGGAAAATCTGCAGGTAATTTTGAAAAACTGCAAGCTCCTCCAAATGTTGCAGAGTTTCCTCGATTTTTTTATTCATTTCTGCGATCGCAAAATCCTGCAGGGACCGCTATATCAAACCGCCAAACATCACGCACACCAAACAACAGTAAGGAATAAGCATTTCCTCCATTTTTTTATCCCAGTCTCTCCGACTTGGCTTCTGTTGGGTCATGAGACTAATGCCCGTGAAAATCATAAGTATCGCTGAGAATTCGAAAGTGATACTTTCGCTCCTACAAACTAACGTACATCTTTCACATCCTGCGTCCTTTCCCCTTCGGTGAATTGACTGTGGGGTGAGTTTTCTCGTGTTCACATTTGCTCTTTCGCATCGCTGTAGCTACAGGTCAAAAATCGTAAATGCTGAGGCGACACTGTACGTGTTGGCACCCCTGAGAGAGGAGAAAGGACACTGCTTGACATATACGAATAGGTCGACATTTACATTTACACTTCTGTATTACACAAGTCCCGCCCCTCAGTAAGAAGACCCGATGGCAAAGACGTTAGTAGAAATCACCGGGCCTACCAGATTCATACGCAGATACCGAACGCTTTGCTCAGAGCTGCAATTGCAGCAACATCAACAAAGCAGCATTTCACCTGAGAATTTCTCAACTCTATGCAAATGAGGTATTACGCTATAAAGCGACAAATCCAAACGCGCGTCTCAATCCATTCCTCTTAACTGTTCTTAACTGTCTCGACGGTTCTACAGTTCCCCAATCGTAACTTCAAACAGTTCCTACCTGCAATTATCTCCCGTTTACTGTTTGACGGGAAAGAACCTCGGTTTCATCTCGTCATACAGTATACGGCCCCTCGTTAAATGGCTGTAGAGACATTAAGAAGAAAAATGAAGCGTAGAAGGAAGTATCAGCGATCGTCGGTGCCTCTGATGAGCATACGTACGTAGCTAGTGCGGTTAGCTCGCTTTGCTAATCTAATCTGAGAAGAAGCTAGTATGATGACAAGCACATAAAATGTTACGAAATGTTAGACGTTATATACCACATAGCTATTGAAAAGAAACCACGCCCACAAGTGACAACAGTAGCAGTCAGTACGCATCCACGAGAAACACTAGCTAGACCACGCCCACAAGTGACAACAGTAACAGTCAGTACACATAGACGAGAAACACTAGCTAGACCACGCCCACAAGTGACAACAGTAACAGTCAGTACGCATCCACGAGAAACACTAGCTAGACCACGCCCACAAGTGACAACAGTAGCAGTCAGTACGCATCCACGAGAAACACTAGCTAGACCACGCCCACAAGTGACAACAGTAGCAGTCAGTACGCATCCACGAGAGATACGAGCAACTTGAAGCTTGTTTTTTACGCTTGAGTTGAAATATAGCACGACACAGTATCTCTTTTTTTTCACGATAATGGAAATATACTACAACCGATATTTTATTAAGCTTCAAAAATGTGATTTGTTTTTTGACCGAAGCAGTTTTTACACTGAACAACTAAAGAATTGTTATTCCATTATAAAATTGCTAAACCGCTAGCTACTCCATGTTATAGCTACTGGCATTGTCACATGACCTAATTTATGTTACAGCAAGTCGGTGATATCTCATTTCCATCTACTGATATTAAATCTATTCACTCCACGAGTACCTGTTTATAAAAGCTAATGATATTGGCTGTTGGCCAAAGCTGCCATCTTGATTTCACTTCATCGCTGACTAATTCTGGGTTTCTCCACGCCCTTTTAGTTATTTTGGCCCGCGCCTGCGGATAAAGCTGTCTCATGTCGGACAAAATCATCTCTCATTTAAACAGCCCTGACATCGTGTGTCTCCCGAGAGCTGAAACGGAGCCAACGTCAACGATCCCGCTGCTGCAAGACGCACCATTTATGACGAGCAAGATTAAGACGCTGTCATTTAAGACTGGAGATGATTGGCCTGGCATCCGACCAAAACACAATCACTTCTTCATCACGCTTCATTTTCTAAAACTCCTCATCTGTTCTGCTCTGTAGACTGAAGTGGCACTCGGTTTCAGGGCCAAAAGCTGAAAGTGTATTATTAATGGAGGTTAGAGTTCGTCGTCATGGTAATGGGTCAAAAGCGTGCCAGGATTGTTGCGTTCTGTTTGGAGTTCAGACATTTTATGGGGAAAGAAAGAAGAAAGAGAAAGGCCACGAAAGCCATGAAATAATCAAAACTTAAGCAAGACTGCCCCCTAGTGGTCAATCACCAAAAATTCAACAATTCCACATTTGGAGACGAGTGATCCGATTTCCTGACATTCCACTGTTATTTCAAGAGCAAGCCAGATAAATCCTTCTCCAGTACATCATCACCACATCCACAAACGGCAACAGGATTTATTTATTACTACTTATGAGTGTAGTTTTGCGTGTATATTAAAAGATGTGCAAAAAACAAAACAAAACAGAAAGCGTGTGAGATTAATCAGATTTACTATCAATCCTAGTATCCGTTCATTTTGACTGGGATGCAATTGGCCTAATATAATATATAATCCTGCCGTATTTATAACTTTAAATATAATGTAAGGAATAAAACACCCTGTCATGTTAGCATTGTAAAGTAATATAGCAGAGTGTTTTATTCCTCTTACACCACAGCAACCTGACAACCTTTATATCTTTTTATTTACTACAAAAAACAGCATATATATACGTTTATAGTTACATTAAATGTTCGTGAAGCAAATTAGACAAAAGAAAAGGAGCGTGTAGTGTCACACAGAAAACAGTCTTCTGTGCTGAAGATAAGAAAGAAAACTGAAAACCGAAGGTACAGCTTTACCTCTGACACTGGAGACTCCTTCCGTAAATACTAAATAAACATGTACTTAAAGAACATTTCACCAATATCAACAACAAATAACTGATCTTTTCTTCTTCTTCTTCTTCTTCTTCTTTAATCTGTTCATTATTAGGTTAAAATGATATGAGCCAGTAAGTGGTTACTATGGAAACGTATTAAAAGGAGCACATTAATATAAACGGATCATTAATATAATGTACTAATTAACAATTAATTAACTATCGCTTAAGGTTAGCTGAAATGAACTATACAAACTGGAGAGATATTAATTATTATTCCATCACATTCAGCATGAGATTGTGGATTTAACAGGAAATGGTCTTGACTTTTTTTTTAGTTAAATTACATTTCTAAGCTATTATCCAGACTTAACTGAGCAAATTACAAAAAAAAAATAAATAAATTTTTAAAAACAATCCTTGAACGTTTTTTTTTTTTTTTTTTTAATCAGGAATCAGCTGCCTTTTTTTTTTTCATTACAGCTCCTGATGAGTAGGAATTTGTGTTTGTTTAAAATGCAATTCGCGAATCATTTAAAATAAATCTTTTAACAGAATCGACTCCACATTGAATCACCATCTAAACGATTCATCTAGATTTGTTGTTGTTGTTGTTGTTGTTGTTGTTGTAAAATACGTCCAGTAGTTTTGTTATAACATACCACAGTCTCTGAGAATTAAGCACAGTTTTACCAAATGGGTCATATTTAAATTAAAATGCACTTAAATTAAGCGTTGTCTTCTCTCCTTTTTTTGTGGTAAAACTGTGAATAAATGGCAAATAGAAAACAATTACATGGAATTAATTTCCTTCATTAGTACCATTAGGAATAAAAAGATAGTCTTTGTGTACATTTAGCACACGTTTGCATTGTTAATTATGATTTTGTAACAGAACATACCCTAATATAATACCAATCTTTTTTTTGGTTGCACATCAGGAGAGTGCGAGATGTTTTAAAACCTTAAATCACAGGAAATTAACGGGTGGAAAAATATCTTTTGAAATATTTCAACCTCAGGCTTCCACACAATACGACACGACTTTGAATTCTTACGCCAATAATTACATATTTGACACATTATTATTATTATTATTATTATTATTATTATTATTATTATTATTATTATTAAACAGCTCTAATGTTCCTAAGAGTTAAAACCAAGATAAAACCACGGTTGAACAAGTCACTAGTGCAGTTCTCATTCATGTGTTAGTAACAATAAATGTGAAATATTTCCGAGTAATAAAGACATTTCATTAAAAACTCAGATGAAGTGTTTTCACGTTTCTGAGGTGAAGAGCGAAGACAGGACCACAGGTGAGAAAACTAGATATTTGAGAATAAATATTAATGCAGCACAAGTGTGTGTTCCAGCAGAGGAGTCATTTACATTCCTGTGAATGATATTATTATTATTAGCTACAGACTAATTACGAGCTTTATAGAGAAGCATGGATATGAGTTTTGGCAGAACCTGGGTTATCTGTCAGTGTAATGATGTCGAGTTTCAGTAGTTTCACGCAGCGATGTTGCCCGACTGACTGATGATTTAAATCCGCTGCCAGTGGGATTTTTAACCAAGATCGCATTTCCATCTGGCACGCTGTAAAATATCTCCACCTGGAGGTCGTCCGTCAAGTGTTTAGTACTGACTAACTGTTTACATCATTTTAGTACCGTGGACAGCGCATAGAACAGAATGGCCCAAAGTCGAATATAATACAGAGTAGAATGACAACAGAGTAGAATGTAATGAAATGGAACGGAATGGAGTGTCAAGGAATAGAACAGAATGGAATAGAGTAGAGCCGAGTAGAGTAAAGTAGATTAGAGAATGGAATTAGAAAGAGTAGAATAAAGCGAGGTAGAAGCAGAAGAAGTTAAATAGAGTTCGGTATGATAGAACAGAATAGATTCGAGTAGGATCAAAAGGAAGGGAGCAGATTAGAAAGGCGTAAAGTAGAGTAGAATAAGGTAGAATGGAGCAGAATAGAGTGGACGGATAAAATGGATTTGAGCGGAATACGTAGAAGAACGGACCGTAATAAAGTAGAATAAAGTAGAGGAGAAGAGAGTATAGTACGGGATAGCAGAATAGAATGGAAGAGAGTGGAGTAAAAGGGAATTGAATGCAGTGGAGCAGAATGGAACGTAATAAAGCCGAATAAGAAGAGAACAGAGGAGAGTAGAGGGGAATTAAATGCGACGTAGTAAAATATAGTAGAACAGAGTAGAGTGGTGTGGGATGGGATGAAGTAGAGGAGAATAGAGTACAATAGTGTAGAGTGGAATGGAATGGAATACAGTAGAATAAAGTAGAGCAGAGTAGATTAGTATTGAATGGAATGCAGTGAAGGAGAATGGACTGTAATAAAGAAGAGCAGAAGAGAGGAGTGCGGAATGAAATGGAGTACTGTAGAATAGAGTGGAATGGAATGGAACACAGTAGAATAAAGTAGAGCAGAGTAGAGTGGAATGGAGTGCAATGAAGGTGAATGGAATAGAGTGGATTAAAAGAGCGTACAGTAGAGTAGAATGAAGGAGAGAAGAAATAGAAGATAGTAGAGAAGAGAAGGAAGGAGTGGAATACAGAAGAATAGAAGAGAGTATAACAGAATTCATTTTAATTACACACCAAAGTTAATTAACGTCGACTGAAAGTCAGTTCCTGTTACCGTCTTGAGCTAAAGCAATTCCAAATACACATCTACAAATTAGGATAAATAAGATTAGCTGTTCAATTAGTGCAAAAGTGATGGCACCCTATAGAAAGAGGAGGAGCTAGTCTGTGTCCTAGATTGAAGATTCGGCCACTTTTTTAAATAATGGTAATAAATATCATCATATTCACATAAACAACACTGTAAACAAGACTACTGTAAAAAAACAACAAAAAAAACAAAAGAAAACAGAAATAATTAAAATAATGAAAACTGTTTAGTCGTCATTTTCTCGCTTCCAGCTGTCAGTGCGCGTTACCTTTTATGGAATTTTGTGGGTGTGGTTAAAGGTAAAAAGGTAAAAATCGTGCCGTGAACAGGCTTGGTCATTTAGAGCTGATTGATCATTCTCAACATGTGCACATGAGTATGAAGAAAATTCCACAGTGCTATTTAAACTTGCGAAAAATGGCCGGAATCTGTAGTTGGGTTTGTCCTGCGAGAACATCTCCACACAGCTTTTCTACACGACTGATACAATCGAGGCTACGCAATTCTGCGAAACAGTTTCTAAGCTTCAGCCTTGGTGTTGCAAAACATTCAGCGGCAATATTTTCACCCCTTTACGTTCAATACCGCCTACACCGAACAGCACCATATTCTTCTTCTCCCTTTGGGGTCAGAAAGGTCTTTCATAACCTTCAGCGAGATTCGTGATCCATTCAGCACGTAAATGAAAAAAAAAAAAAAACTTCCATCAGCATTTTGGAGTCCAAGTGATTAAACAGAGCCATGCAGCAGGGATAATGTTCAACGCCGTCATGCAGCAAATATTTTTACAGCTAGAAGACAAAACCTTCACGAGGTAGTGGAGAGGGAATTAACCTCTGAGCTCTCACAGCCAGCAGGAAGGTGTCTTCAAGGATTTTCTCCATTTTTATCGAACCGTTTTCTTTTGTCCGTCTATGTTTGATCCACCTCTAATGAAAGTCTCAGGATTTTATTTACTGTCAGACTTTATACGGCGAGTACATAAAGGTGCAGTAGATGGGATTTCTCACCCGAAGAGCTTTACGCTCAGAATCTCATTACAGGAAAAGTGAAACATGGGGGAGGGGGGGGGGGGGGGGTGGTTAGAAGTGCCACCCGGTGGATATATATTAAAACACGTGTCATTCAAATATTAAATATTCAATAAGAACTAATTAAAAAGCAGGCTGTTGAAACATTGATACGCTTCATTCCCACAGGTTGTTAAGCGGATCACAATGACATGGAATTCAGATGAACAGCAGGGACACGTTTCGTCATATATAAGTGTCAGAAGAATTGCCTAAAACTGTAAAACACAAATTAAACCCCAAGGCCTCATGGTTATGTAACTGTACACTTTAGACTAATGATCAAGACTTCTCTGGAACTCTGGAAGCAGCTTTTAGAAGTTTAAAGTCTATAGTTAAAGCTTAAAAAAAAACCCACAGGCTTCAGACTTGAGATTGTCTTGTTGTTTTGGCAGATTATTATTATTATTTTTTATATACATTTTTTTTTAGAATTTGAAGTATTTATTTCTAAAGGAAGCAAAATGATCTGCTGATTGAATAAGAACATGAATGGTCTTATATTTGATTTATTAAAATCCCATTATAGAAAACATATCAATTTTCCCATATTCAAAAAGACTTTCACTTACTAAGATTTTTTTTGGACGCGTCAACATTTTTTCAGTGAATATATTTCCAGTGAGGTTATTCACGTGAAATTTTCACCAGACATCAGGATTAACTCAAGAAATCCGGAAATATCAAGAATTCACAACGTTAAAGTCCATAAATGAAGTTGTGTGTGATAAAGCGGAATGACACGGGAAAAAAGTATTGAACACGCTAAGGAAATGTGTTTAATACTTTAGTGGAGAAGTCTTTGTTTGTAATGACGCTTCAAGACACTTCCTGTATGAAGAAATGAATGTGCCGCAGTATTCAGGTGGGATTTTTGACCCGTTCTTCAAAACATACTGTCAAAAACACTATGGAATACCATTTAAAGCCAAGATTAAACACCTAATTATGACTATTAATGAATTGTTCCTTTAAGCAAAGGCATCAAATGCGTGTCTGGTGATATGACAATATAATATTGATAGTGTGATGAATTTATGTCTTAAAATAATCAATGCAGTGAAGTTAATTACAGACTGACTAGAAGGCAGGTCTTGTGAGGTGTTCCCGATATTCGGTGCTTAGTACCTATGAAAAGTGCTCCAAGGAAAGACAACCGGTGGAAAGCAAAGGCTAACCCGTCTGATCCGATCCCACTGAACAACTCCTGTAGCACAAATTGCTGAAAAAGTTCATGCTGGATCTTATAGAAAGGATTGAGAACACACCGGTCCCATGCTGACCCCAGAGCACCCACGCTGACCCCTGTCCACCACGGAAAGCTCCTACAATGGGCACGTGGGCATCAGAACTGGACCATGGAGCAGTGGAAGAAGGTGTCATGGTCTGAAGAATCACGTTTTCTTTTATATCATGTGGAGGCCGGGTGTGTGTGCGTTGCTTACCTGGGAAAGACATGGCACCAGGTTGCACTATGGGAAAAGGGCAAGCCGGTGGAGGAAGTGTGATGTTCTGGGCAATGTTCTGCTGGGAAACCTCGGGTCCTAAACATTGTCGCAGACCAAATACAAACATTCATGGCAACAGTGTTTCCTAATATCAGTGTCCTCTTTCAGCAGGATAACTTACTAACTTAAATACTTATTTCCCTCATTAAAATGCAAATCAATTTATAACATTTTTGACGTGCGTTTTTCTGGATTTTCTTGTTGTTATTCTGTCTCTCACTGTTCAAATAAATCTACCATTAAAATGATAGACTGATCATTTTTTTGTCAGTGGGCAAACGTACAAAATCAGCAGGGGATCAAATACTTTTTTCCCTCACTGTATGAGACGCAGATCAGTATGCAAATGTCAGACCTCGAATTGCAGAACTCTCCCCAGAACCTCTGATGAGTAATGTACAACATTATACCAGGAACCCTGCTAAACTGGACCTCCTCTCACTCACAGGTGGAATTTATTTCGAGTTTTATAGAACACTTTCAGACTTTATAAAATTAGATCATCATACTGTAACACAATATGAACCAGGAGGAACCCTTGCGTGTTTAGTCTGAGCCCTCAGTGTCTCTCCAATCACCTCTCACGGCACTTCCTCCTCCCCCGCATCAGCAGTATCTGATTCGGTTACCGAGTCTGTGTACTGAGTTACTTCAGGCAGCAGGTGGGGATGTTGCTCAGACATTTTAAGCTGTCAAGGAAATGCATACATGAACAGCACATGACATTTTCACATTTGTGGAAAAACTGTAGTGATTTTGACGTTACCTTTCATCACATTTAAAGTGATGAACAACAGCAGCTTTAAGTCTGTAAGTTCCTAACAGCTCTGCACACTGTTGGGGATTTTCACCCATTCTTTCTGACAGATTTGCTCCAGGTTCCTCTGGTTGGTTGGATGTTTACTTTTACTGAAATTTGGACTTTGACTTGGTCACTGTAGAACGTTCACCTGTTTCTCTTGTGTTTGGGACCACTGTCCTGCTGAAAGGTGAAGTTTAATCCAAGCATGTAATATATCCCCCTGTATTTTACACCATCCATTCTCCCTTTAATTCTGAACACAAGATGTCATTTATAAAAGACCTTGAAATAAAATAAATAAAACCCCATTGAGGAGGAGTAGTTTATTCAATGTTTATTCAGTTCAGCTGTCAGTTTGCTCAAATCACCACTCAGTAATTAATAATAATGAATAATCTGTCATTTGAAAGAAAACACAGAGAGCAGAAAGTGAAGTAGCTAATATAATGATCTAAACGTTCACCCACCAAAAAGACATTTTGAATATACTGGGATTTCCAGTGTTTTGGGGAAAGGTCAAAGTTTCAGTAAAGGTAAATGTTTCAGTAAAGGTAAATGTTTCAGTAAAGTTAAATGTTTCAGTAAAGGTAAATGTTTCAGTAAAGGTAAATCTAAAGCTGAATGTATTGAAGAGCGCAGCCCCGGTCTCATTCATTTAGCGCAGGTAAGATGGACTTCAGTAATTCATCGGCTTCAGTTTTAGACAGAAACTGTCTAAAAACCGCAAAACAGAAAAGAAATTAATCAAACATTTATTGTAAAGGTCAGTATGATAAATATAACCACTCACACAAATCTGCAATAGCAGAGAGGAAAAACAGACCAATAGGAGTGTTTCTATGCTCAGGAGTGCTGTAATGGTGTTATTGTACTCTACTGGTTGAAAAATAGAGAGCGGACTCTCAACAGCATGTTTTGACACTTGTACACCTCCTCCTGTGACTGATCAGGCAATGAGATGTATTTTTCAGCAGACAAACTGGACATCAGCTACCTGTCATTTGTGATTTTTGGCCCCACTATACTGTAAATATCAACCATTCAACAAATTCCACATTCACAACGCTATAAATTCCATTAAAACACTGAACCAACCATTTAAAAATTCCCTATTAGACAAATTTAAGCTGTTGACTTGCTCCGCTTTCTAGGTGTTGTAGAATTATGGTGCAGCATGCTCACAGACCCATTCAGTTCCATTCAGAGTTATTAGTACACCTAGTGGTCAAAACTGTGAACTGCAGCAAGCACTAATACAGGTTAATGACTTTTTTAAAATTAGAATTCAATCTAATAAATTCACAAACAATGGCACAATATAAGTGCAGACAGTGTGTCTATAATATACACAACCATGTCTATTGTAAGATACAGTCTCCTCCCAAAGTATTGGAACAGCAAGGCCAGTTGTTTTGTTTCTGCTATACACTGAAGACATTTAGATTTGAGATCGAAAGATGAATGAGACGAAAGATCAGAATTTCAGCTTTCATTTCCTGATATTTGCATCTAGATGTGTTAAATAACCTGGAACATGGCGCCTTTTGGTGGCGTACCACCCAATTTGTAGGTGAGCAAAAGTATAGGGGCAGATAGTCACTTAATGTTTAAAATATCCTTTGCTACAAGGCTAAAGACATTAGCTGAGGAAGGAGAGTGTGTTCACACACTTCACTAGTCAGATCAGAGAGGGTAAACACAACAAACAGCTTGATTCAATAAAAAAAAGTCTAAGAGAAATATTTACATGGTTACTTCATGTGTCAAATTCAGAAGGTGTGTCTCAGTGTTTAATGGCGTTAGTCAAAAGTGGTGACATTTTAGTATGATGCACAAAAACAGAAGAAATCAGGATGGGGGCAAATATTTTTTCACAGTACTGTAGAAAATATGGCATGCAGGTACAAACAAAAAAAGAAGTGCAGGATTGCTTAGAATGTCTTCAGAAGATGGCACAAACACACACACACACACACACACACACACACACTCTCTCTCTCTCTCTCTCTCTCTCTCTCTCTCTCTCTCTCTCTCTCTCTCTCTCTCTCTCTCTCAGACTCACCTGGGTCCAATACCACTGAGCAGTCTTTCAGCTGCTTCTCTCTCAATTGGATCTTCAGCCGATGGTTTTGATAAATAAACCACATGTTTTATACCTGTAGTGGAAATATTAATAGACACAGATGTTACTGATGTGGATACACACACACACACACACACACACACACACACATATCAGCTTTATCATAAGATAGAGGACATTTTCTTATGGACGATTGCTCACTACATCTGAGCTAGACTTTCTAAATAAAAAGTCCGCTCTTTACCTGCTAGCTACTAGATAACAATGCAATCTAACAACATCTATACACTTCCTGTTGGGACAATAAGGAAGTGAGTGAAATAAAACCATAGAAACTTAAAGCTGTATTTATACTTCAGTTAAATAAAGTTTGCTACGAGACAGATGTACAATGTGAACTGTGTAAAATACATGTAGAATACTGCAGTGTATAACAGGAATAAACAGGAATAAAGCTGTATTTAGGGGTGTGTGTGTGTGTGTGTGTGTGTGTGTGTGTGTGTGTGTGTGTGTGTGTGCGTGCACGTGTGTGTTTTCCATTACCCGATTGGATGATGGCTTTGGCGCACTCGTTACAGGGAAACCGAGTGACGTAAATGGTGCATCCTTTCACATCCACTGAGGTTTTATTCATGATGGCGTTCAGCTCCGCATGACACACTGTAACACACAGGTAAACATTTCAAATGAAATATGTTTAGATTATGGAGATAAATAAAGCAGCAGTAAGGTCTGAGCAGGGACAGAGTGTTGCTGTAAAAGTTATAAAGTTGGAGAAACAAAGAGAAGAAATCGTAGCCAACTAGTAAGATATCTAGGCTTGGAAACAAATAAAGTGTTTACAGTTTTAAAATGAAGCATGACATTTTAAAGCATGCTGCAGTGCCGTAACTCACCGTATGGATATTTGGTGTCCAAACCTCTAGAACCTCCACGCTTCCAGGGGAAGTCATCCTCACGGCCATTGGGCATTTTGTTGTGGCCGATACCCACAATTTTCCCTTCCTCATTTACAATGCACGCACCCACCTACAACAAACAGTTCAGATTAAATCATCTGTAGGAAGGAGAAGAAAGTGAAAGTAACTGATGGCAACCTGTCAGGTTTATTTAAAAAGCCCAAAACACCAACAGGGGATTTAACGATCCTCCATGAAGACAAATGAAAATGGAGAGGAAACCCTGGGATGTTTAGACGGTTGGTGATAAATGCAAAAGAGATTGTAGATCTAATCGATATAGAAGCGTGTATCACCACAACACAGTAAAGAAGGACACTGATGACCCTAGTGGATGCTTGAACGTGTGAAAAAAGAATTTCATGTTCTGTCACTTGTGCAGTGAAAAAAGTCGGTGAAATTTTTTATACATTTTTCCAATAGATAAATAGAACAAAATCAAATATGAATGCTGTACCATGTCAAAATGGTCTATAGAGGAAATTAGGTGATCAATAGCATCAGTGATTTGACCCCTTTCCTTCCACATGCTCTCTCTTGTGCTTCAAGACATGGCCAAGGGTGCCAATACTTTAATCTTTAGTGAAAATACAGAGGCATTTGAGCAGACATTACCAGAAGACGGACAAGCAGTTGTGCATTTTCTGTACTATACATGAGAACGCTAAACAGGACGCTCAACTCCATTATGTGATATCCTATGGGGTGCAAAAGAGGAAGTGAACAGGAAGCCATTTTAGATTTGCCCCAACTAGAATTTTGGGGAAGAAACCAGGCTAAATTGTGATAAGAAAATGTTAGAGTAGGTAAATGAATGCAAACGACTGAAACATTAAATAGCTGTTTAAAACTGCTTGAAGTATTTGCTTAAATTATTTATGTTTGCTTGACTGCTTAAAACAAAGAGAGAGAAACTATGGCGAATATTACACACCAACTACTGAAGATCTCCACTATTGTGCACTATTTTTAGTTCCGCCCACATGCCCCCGCGTGGCTCACATGGTACCTGGTCATGAAGGGTAACCAAATTCAGTACGAGTATTAGGGTAACACATGATTTCCAAAGAGAGATAGAAAGACTGGACCTCTATTGGCCTTGTGGACCTCATAGGAAGGCAGTAGTAAGGGGGATGACATTTCATTTGTTGCAAAAGTAGGAAAAAATGTTTGATACCTTTGATTTAGGATCACGGCTCTTCTTAGCAAACAGGAGGGCAACATTCATAAAATACTCCTCGTCCGCATATTGTCCAGTTACCCTGTACAGTGTTTGAGGAAAGACAGATCATGTTTAATGCCATCATCCTGGTTTCAGCATTTCATTACTATGTCCTTAATGTTATGTACATTGTAGTATTTATAGTTCCTGGAAATAAAAAGATCTTGAATCTGAATCTGTCATGATGATTGCATCTCTTACTGGAGATAAAACATTTGTACATCAGGATTTATCCTGGAGGATTCTGAAACCTATTTCTGACACTAATTCTAAATAGGCTTAACATCGGGAACCATTAATTGCTAAATAACAGCCACACAGTTCACTAGTCACTGGGGTGTAATAAATAAATAAAAATCACCATATGATCTGTACAATTAAACTGATGAGTGAGATGAACTCCTGCATTTTGGTTGGATGTAGACAGTAGTAACCAACAGTAGGATGTCAACCGTCATCCAATTCTGCCATATTAATAATGTTGATGTAAAAATGCTTTATGACAGTTCCACTGAAAATGACCCAAAAAGATTGAAAATGAAAATGACTACATGCTAGTAATATGGGAAATCTGATATCTTATCATGTGGAAAAATATCGGCAGTAACTGCAGTATAATCAATCAGCTATGCTATGTGTGTTATGTTAATCAACCAGGAATAAGCATTTGGAGAATATTTCGAGGGGGTTCAAACCCTAAATCCACTTTAACTTTCATACAGCTTTTGTACAATCATAAGCGGGTGGTCAGATATGAAGCTTACGGCATAAAAGAAAGATTATAAGAATGTTTATTAATAATAATAATGTTTATACTCCAATAATGTTCAGTACAACAGATACAAATCAGGTACATTAGGTTTGCAGATTAATTAGGTGTACATTATGTGTGCAGCTCATGTGGAGCACCAACGTGCATCGTTTTCGTATAACAGCACGGTCTGGAGTGTCATATTCCTTACATATTACATGCGTATTAAATACAGTGGAAAATGATACTTAATTATGCCACATTAGTGACACCATTTTGTTTTCCCTAGTAACACTAACCAAATATTCATTCATTAATTTGCTGAATATTTGAATATTAAAAGTATGCAGGAGGTACTATGGAGTTTGTGGAAAATAAAAACTCCGTAGGTACGTTAAACAAGCAGGATGTGTGGAGTCAGAGTCTGCGTGGTTTCTAACACTTATTAAAATGGAAACATATGTGAAACATATATGGTATATAAAACTTCAGAAATGTGTCCAGTTTGAATTGTTTTTACACACACAGCTGATGAGAGCCTTCCATCCAAAATAGGCTAAATTATTATATGAACAGTCAAAACGTCTGGGGTACGCATGTAACCCTGGTCCCTGAGAAGGGAGCGAGATGTTGTGTGAGCGTCACGCTGTGGGAAGCACCCTCGCGCATGACCAGTATCTGATGCTTGTGTAACATCATGCCAATTTATAGGCCTGCCGTGATCAGGTGATGTGGCAATTAAGCGAATTGCGTGATATAAAAACGGCACCTGTGGACCGCACAGTCAACCTCTATTAGTTGAAGCGAAGACACAATTCACAGGCCTGCCACAGTATGATAAAGCTAAGCAACATCCCGTTCCCTTCTCAAGGAGCAGTGCTACATGATTAACCCAGACGTTCGCTTTCAAAGGGAACTCAACATTGCGTGAGCTCCACACTGTGGGAACGAGAATACCCACGCCATCATACTGAGGGTATGGCCTGTACAAAAGTTCTGAGCTCGATGGTCACTGCAAGACACTCAAGCCCAGGCTGGAATGTATATCCAGGCTATAATATAGAAGGAATGTGTGCAGCGTAGACCACCACACCACAGAACACACATCCTGTAAGCCTACCGCCTTCAAGGAGGCGACCCCCCCTAGTGGAATGAGCCCTTATGCCCAGAGGTGTAGCAAGACCGCACACCTCATAAGCGATAGAGATTGCTTTCACTATGCAATTAGAGATGTGCTGCTTCGACACAGCATCACCTCTACTGTCACCACAAAAGCCGACCAGCAGCTGCTCCGACTTACGCCACTGGTGGATGTAAGTACAGAGAACTCTAACTGGACACAGTAGGTGCAATTTCTCTTGGTCCGGTGTGAGGAACGGTGGAGGGCAGAAAGCCTGCAACACTACCGGCTGGACAGCAGACGTAGGCATTTTAGGAATATAATCTGGCTTAGGATATAGGAAAGTTTCTTTTTTAAAGAAAGACAAGTCAAGACAAGCTTGTAGATCTCCTACTCGCTTGGGAGATGTCAGGGCCGGCAGAAGAGCTACTTTTAGAGTCAGAAGCTTCTCTGAGGCTGACTTGAAAGGCTCAAATGGGTCACCAGAAAGACCTTACAGGACCACAGAAAGGTCCCAAGAAGGTATGTATGGTCTGCAGATGGGCCTCAGCCATCTGACACCAACCATAAACCTCGATGTTAGCAGATGTTGCCCCACAGTAGACACTCTAGGCAAACTCTTGCTAGAACTTGTGGGAGCAGAGCGATCGGGGGAAAAGCATACAGACATGACCTCGTCCATGTGTGCACCATAGCGTCCAGCCCAATGGTGTGGGAGGAGTGAGGGCGAAGCACAGCAGGCAGTGTGTTGTCTCCTTGGAGGCGAACACATCCACATCCATCATATGGCTTGGCCGAACCTCTGCCATATGAATTCCACCACTTGTGGATGGAAGCTCTAATCCCCAGGCCCAGCCCATGCCTCAACAGGTTGTTGGAAGGTTAGAGGTTAGAAACCGGGGACACCTCCAAATTCTCAGAGCATGTAGGCATCACCACGTGGCACTGATTACTTTCAGAGGTTTCGTCCTCGGATGAAACCCACGACTTTTCAGCCACCACTGAAACGGTCTGCTGTGCAATATGCCCAACGGTATGATGTTAGCTGCTGCTGCCATAAACCCCAACAGTCTCTTGTAGAGACTGGAGGGAATGCCCAGACCCAGCTTTATCTTGCTCAATGATGATAGTCTTGACCCTTGAGGATAGAAACACCCTCATCGAAGTAGAATCCCTTATAACCCCAAGAAAAGTTGTCCTCTGTGCTGGAGAAAGCATACTTTTCTTGAGGTTCAACCTGAGCTCTTCATGTGGGTAAGAATAACATCTCGATGTTGAATTACCAGTTCCCTGGATCATGCTAGAATTAACCAGTCATCCAGGTAGTTTAGTACATGGATGCCCTGGAGTCACAAGGGAGCCAGAACAGCACCCACACACTTTGTGAAGAATCAAGGGGATAAAGCTAGCCTGAAGGGAAGAACCTGATATTGGTACGCGTTGCCTCCTAACGTATACCTCAGGAACGTCCTGTGAAAGGGCGATATTTCTATGTGGAAATATGCGTCTTTTAGATCTATCATCACAAACCAGTCCTCCAACTGAATCTATGGAATGATAAGTTTGAGCATCAGCATCTTGAACCTGTATGTCTGGAGTATAGTTCAGATGACGCAGATCTAAAATTGGATGCATACTTTTTTGGGGTCCAGTAAATATCGGCTGTAAAAACCTCCTTCGCTCAGAGAATTGGGGCACATATTCTATGGGCCCTTTGTCCAAGAGGGATCTGACTTCCTGCATTAACATCAGGCTCTGCTCTGTGTTGACTACTGTGGACAGAGGGGATAGAGCTCTGAACTAGACCTGGTAACCCTTTTGTACGGTAGACAGAACCCATGGAGACACATTTTGCAGTAATTTCCACACTGCCAGATGGTCTTTTCGTGAAGTTAACTGTTCCACATTCTGTTGGAGGAAAAGAAGCAGATTTTCATTGCCCTGTGACAGCTCACTGACCAGAGAAAACTTGGAACAGCCTTGGTTAGGGGAGACCCTACAGCACTACTGGGGGCTAACAGCCTTAACAATCTCACATCCCCGATACATACCTCCGCAGCCCCTCGGGACTGCCCCTTCTTTATCTACTTGTCCTTTATGATCACCTGCCCCCTGGCTCGCAACACAAGCTCCAAAATCTGGTGGAGAGCCGGACCCAGAAAACAGAGCAAGTGATAGAGCACTGCTCGTCTCCAGGTCCTCTTCCAGATCCATATGAGATCCCCAGGACCTGAGCCGGCTGGCTGCCTTAGCGGAGGCCAGCCAGATCCACGAGGTTCTGAAACCCAACTCCCTTCAGCCGAGAAGAGAGCAAGCCATGAGCGGAGCTGCCTAATTGTTAGGCATGCTCCATACCTAGACACTTCACATACAAAGTGTGTCCGTCCCCTTCCCGTGATGAAATGGGAGTAAGGTGTGACACACTTCCTGAATTCTCACTCACTCATACTTTTCCCTCTTTTTTTTAAAAAAGGACAGAAAAGTAAAGAGATTTTTCTTTCCTTTTTTAAATGATAGAGAGGAAATGAAGAGTCTTTTTGCGAGCGTTACACAAACGACGGACATGCAGTCTCGCTGAAGATAATAAGGCTGACGGCACGGTTCACAGGTGGCGGTTTTAGATCACGCGCCACTCTGAATGGCCATGTCACCTGATCGCGGCAGGCCTATAAATAGATATGATGTTACACAAAATTCAGATGCCGGTCACGCGTGAGGGTGCTTCCCACAGCGTGAAGCTCACACAGCGTTGAGTTCCCTTTGAAAGAGAACATAACAAACCTACAATCCGGAAACTTTTACCAAACAGACTATGACACTGACATGGATAAACTTCCTAAACTTACGCCCCATGTGGTGGTCCTGGATCCTTGGCTTGATTTATCTTCTGTGCCATCACACCTCTTAGGCTTTGCTTACTCTGGAAAAAATAAAAATTTGGTATATAAGTTCATTTTTACGATTTTTGCCAAAAACTTATTTCTAATATCTGATGGAAAATATGTTTTCATGAAACTCAAATCATAAAAACTATTTGAGTTTCACGACTACATTTTGTACATATAGCATATAGCGTAGCATAATTTTCTTTTCTTTTTTTATACCTTATAGAATTTTTTTTTTTTTTTATTTAAACTGTTCTCTTCTTTTTAAATACATAATTATAGCTTAAAATCACCAATGTATTCCAGAGACAAATCCCAAATACTTTTTGTCATGAAAAATCATTAAGGAATAGGTACCACTAGAAAAGTAGACACATTTGGTCAATCAGAGATTAATATTAATATCAGAAGGTGAAACTTCTTGAATGAACTGAACATGTTTAAAAGCTGATTCAACCATACAACAATGCTGATTTTAATGTTAAAAAAAGTTAGGATTAAAGGTCATAACATTAAACATTAATTATGGAGTTTGTGTTATGCTGGGTAGTTGCTAGGGTGTTGCTAGATCTTTTTTAGGGAGTTAAAGTATTCCAGGTGGTTGCTAGGGTGTTTGCTAGGCAGTCGCTATGGTATTACAAGCAGTTGCCAGGATGTTGCTAAGTGGTCGCTGAATGTTCCAGGTGGTTGACTGGGTGTTGCTAAGTGGTTAATCTCAGGTGGTTGCCTGGGTGTTGCTAGGCAGTTGGTATGATGTTCTAAGTATTGCTAGGATATGCTAGGTGGTTGCAATGGGGTTGTTGTGGTGGTACAAGCAGTTGCTAGGGTGTCACTAGGCAGTTTCTATGGCTAGGGTGTTGCAAGACAGTTGCTATGGCATTCCAAGAGGTTGCTAGGGTGTAGCTAGGTTGTTACTATGAGGTGGGGCAAGATGGTTGTTGTGGGTTTCCAGGTGGTTTCTAGGAAGTTGCTAGTCATAATAATAATAATAATAATAATAATAATAATAATAATAATAATAATAATAATAATAATAATAATAATAAAGTATTATCATTCTTCTTATTATAATTATCATCATAATATTTATACAGCATTTTTCATTTTGACTCAAACTCTTACTGTTTTACATAAAAGAATAACATAAAAGACAAAGCATAGAAACAATACACAATATGTAAAATGACAGAAGAACATTTCAAAAATATAAAATGAATAGGTGGTTGCTGTAGTGTTCCAGGTGGTGGCTAGGTTGTAGCTAGGCAGTTGCTATGGTATACCAAGTGGTTGCAAGGGTGTTCCTAGGTGGTTGCTATGGTGTTGCTAGGCAGTTACTATGTTGCTATGGTATTGCTAGGCAGTTAAATATTATATTAGGTGTTTCTTATGCAAACTTTAGATGGTTGCTATGGTATCCTATGTGGCTGATAGGGTTTTGCTGTGCGGTTGCCATTTTATCCCAGGTGGTTGCTAGGATGATGATAGGTGTTGCTATGTTGTCTCAGGTGGTTTCTGTGGTTTTGCTGGGTAGCTCTTATGATATTCGAAATTGTTGCTAGTGTGTTTCTATGTAGTTGCTATGGTACCCTAGGTAGCTATGGTATCTTCTGGTGCAGTTGGATTGAAGTGAAAAGGTGATTCAACTCTGAATCGACTCAACTGAAGGAAGTGAATCAAAGCTGCAGTGTGTTTGGGTTGCAGCACTGTTTGTCGTGTTTTCCCCCACAGGTTTATATGAATGTGCTCATTTGAATACATGATCACAGTGGGAATGATACAGTGGACCCTCCACATTAACAGATTTAATAAATATGTGTAATTATGGATATGGTGAAATTTCCTGTAAGTAGATGTTGATGGAATATTTTCCAGTGTCAGCGCTTTATAACAGTCAGGTAAAGCTTTACCATTACGTTTTCTAACAGAGCAAGGTCTTCAGGACAGAGGGCATCATGATGTGCAGTTTATCAATAACCTGCTTTTTTTTGTCTTAACTTTTAGAGAGAAAGAGAGAAGCTGGAGACAGAATGATGATTATGTAAATAAACTATATAAATTTAACAATAAGGGACAATGTCCCATACTTTAATGAATAAAAAAACTATAATTTTTTTTACAGGCAAATTGCTATAGGTATAAAACTATAAGAGGAATAAAACATTATGGACCATGCTGTTGTAGGAAGATGATTAACTTTAGTAACAGTATTACACATCCCTGATGTGGATTATTTTCCTACAACAGAAAGACCCTAAGTGTGTTATTCCTTATTTACATAATATAAACTTCACTACGTCACACCTTCACAAATCTGATACTATGGGGTTGAATAAAAATGCTGATTTGAAACACTTACCTGTTGATTTCTAGGTGACTGTAAAAGTTGCTGTGCTGGTTCTAGTTGTATCCAGGTAACACTCACCTCTAGGTTCCTCTGGAGTGCAAATGTGGAACAATGAAGTGTTAACAATGAAGTGTTATTTAAATACACATGTGCACAATGCAGAGACTTCGTGATTGGATCAGGGTTGTAACAATGCATATCTAATCACACCTGCTAAAGCAATTTCTAGAATGTCATTAATACTGACTCATTGGGATTCTCAGAATAAACTCAAAACCCTGAACACAATTATGTTTGTAGATTCTGTAAATAGAAACACACACACACACACACACACACACACACACACACACACACACACACACACACACACACACACATTGCAAAGTCCTGCTCTTTTACAATGAATTCATAATGCATTCTTGGTCAGCAAGTTTTTGAAAGAAAATCTAGAACTGTAAAAATGCTGCTTGCGGAAGTACTCAACCCCTTCAGACTAGTACATGGTAGAACCGTCTATTGCCACAACAGCAGCTTTAAGTCTGTAAGTTCCTAACAGCTCTGCACACTGTTGGGGATTTTCACCCATTCTTTCTGACAGATTTGCTCCAGGTTCCTCTGGTTGGTTGGATGGATGTTTACTTTGACTGAAATTTGGACTTTGACTTGGCCACTGTAGAACGTTCACCCATTTCTCTTGTGTTTGGGACCACTGTCCTGCTGAAAGGTGAAGTTCCACCACGCTTGTAATATATCCACCTGTATTTTACACCATCCATTCTCCCTTTAATTCTGACAAGAAGCCCAGGTTCTAAAGCTTCTCCAGAGCTTGATGCTGTCACCACCATATTTGACTGTAGGGATGGTGTTAACTTGAGGTATGACCTGCATAAGGTCGGCACCACACAAAGCCGGTTGAAACTCAAAGAAATATTTCGATCTTGGTCTCATCACAACAACAAAAAATGCATCTTTATTGGGTCACTCTTGTGCTTTCATTTGGCTCTTCTTGAGCAATGGCTTCTTTCTAGTCACACTTCCTCTACTGTTCTCAATTATGCAGAGCTCTTGAAATTGTTGTCTGCTGCACCTTCACTCCACTGTATTCTGTAACTCCTTCAGAGTGACTGTTGCCCTCGCTCATGTTTTGGCGCTGAGTTTTGAAGAATAGCCTTGTCTAGCTAGTGCTTGGGTGGTGTGATGCAGCTTCCACTTCCTCATTATTGATCCAACATTGCTTAATGAGATGTCGAACCTCTTAGATAAGTTTACACTCTATTGCTAAATTATGAATTATAATTACAATTCTATTACCTTATCATTAACTTCCTTAGAATGCTCCTCAGTCTTCATTTTCACCCCATTCCTTCACATGGACAACGGGAGCTGTTTTAATATTTACAGGTCGAAGGCCAATTATAAGTCGACTGTCCTCGTTATGACAATAGCTTTCACCTGGAGCTTCCAGAATCTAAAGGGGTTTTTTTGTACTTTCTTTGAAATGCTGACCAAAAATTAATTCTGACTCTAAAAATTCACTGTACGAGAACATGTTTGCAATAAAAATACTGACAGGAGGAATATGTTCATTACAAAGGCATTTGCTATTCAGACAAATCTGATCAATTTCAGGGGTGTTGAATACTTTTGCATACCAGTGTGTACACCTTGGGCGTTCCCCAAACTGGTGCCACAAAATTGCATGGAATGTCTTTGCATGCTGTAGAATTACAGTTTCCCTTCAGTGAAACGAAGAGGCCCAAACCTGTTCCAGCATGACAGTGTCCCTGTTCACAAAGCAGGCAGTAATCCAGCCTAGATGTGTCTAGTCTAAATTAAATTAAATTTGATTAATTGTTTGATTAACTAAGGGGGCATTTACTTTTCACACAGGGCCTGTTGGTGTTGGATCATTCTTTTCCTTCATCTTCCTTTGTCTTATATTAAATTTAGTTTGAAGATCTGAAACAATTAAGTGTGACAAATATGAAGAAATCAGGAAGGGGCAAATACCTTTTCACAGCACTGAACAATAAGCTGTACACTGGGATTTGTGTAATTCAAAAATATACACTCACCATCCACTTCATAAGTAACACCTGCACACCAACACATTCAGGCATTTATCCAATCAGCCAATCATGTGTCAGCAGCAGAATGCATGAAATCATACAGACACGGGTCAAAATCTTCAGTTATGAAGGCGAATATCAGAATGGGAAAAATATGAGCTTAGTGACTTTGACCTGGCATGGTTGTTGGTGCCAGATTGGCTGGCTTGATCATTTCAGAAATTTCAGCTTTCCTGAGATTAGTTAAAATAGTAAATGTTATATTAGGATTGGCTGAAGAGCATATGGTTGAAATACCTTAAACTGTATTAGTAGGTGTGATTAGATACACCTTGATACACCCTGAACGAATGACTAAGTCTCTGCATTTATTAAAGTCACCAGAAGATAAATGGTCAGCTGATGAATAAATATTGAAATAACACTTCCTTGTTCCACATTTGCACTTGAGCTAAACTGAGAGATGAGCGTTACCTGGACAGATCCATAAAGAGTGTGACACCTCTTACAGTTCAATTCAATTCAGTTTTAATCTAATGTACATATCACTTTTAACAATAGACATTGTCACAAAGCAGCTTCAGACATCCAGATGTGGATTCAGATCATTAATGCCAAAGCTTAATCTCCAAAACTGGACATTTCAAGAAAAAGACCAGCAAGCATTTTCCCAATCTTCAACTGTGCACCATGTTTGGAGTCATGTATGAGGGACTGATCACTGCATGATGCTCAGTTTACCACCATCATCATCATCATCATCATCATAATAATCATCATAATAATCATCACTATCATCATCACCATCATCATCACCACCACCATCATAATCATCATCACCAGACTTTCTCCAGCAGCATCATGTGAGGGAGAGGCTGATCGTCAATCCATTTTTTGTTTAGTGATTTACAGACATTGGTGAATTGGATATTCCTGAGGTTGATCAAATCTCATGTGGATGAACATGTGGGTCGACAGGTTGCTGAAAAGGTTGAATCTTCTTAATGTATACCCTTGTCTATGTGGGTTTCTTGTAAACACACATGTTGCATAAAGGTTCTGTGCAGCTTGGAGCAAAGTGCCTATCATCCTCTAAGCTGTTTCACCATCTGCAATGCTTTATGGCCCTGACTTGTGCAGTTGCCATACCGGGATGTTATACGTCCTGTGATGTTTGGACAGCTTTTTTATCATCATTGCTACTGAATGGTGGTGGTATCGTCAGCGTTGCATTTCTGCTTGTCCATGCACAAATGAAGCGAGGGCATAGAGCTGGGCTCAGTACATTGTTTTGGGGGTTCTAGTGTTGATGATCGCAGTGGATGATGTGTTTTTTGCCAAGTACTGCTTTGCAACTATGCCTATTCTTAATAGTGATTTATAATTAAAACTGAATTGAACTAAATCACTTCAAGTTTTTGTTTTCTTAACGGATCAGCCCGGGAAAAACGCACCTCTAAAAGGAAAACAAAGTTCAAGTACAGAACAGGAATGTGCTGTTCAACTACACATATGGTTATTTATCTTATGGTAAACTGCAAATATGTAAGACTTCTTGTTTGGTTCAGGGTGTATCAAGGTGTGTCTAATCACATCTGCTAACAATGTAACCAATAACCAATACTGGTTCTTTGGGATGCTCAAAAAGGGTGTAGTTTTGGTAATTAGAAACAACATGCAAATTTTAACTTGTGAGACTGATGCTGGAGAAGGCTCAGAAACAATGCCAGGAACCCATGAGGGTTCAGAGCCTGCTGGTCTGACAGACAAGGGATGAAAAACAAAACTACAGTCCCCTCCGAAACTATTGGAACGGTGAGGCCAATTCAATTGTTTGTGCTGTACACCAAAGACATTTGGGTTTGAGATCAAAAGATTTCAGCTTTTATTTAAATCTAGATGCGTTACACAACATAAAACATACAACGTTTTGTATCAGACCACCCAATGTTTAGGTGAGCAAAAGTATAGGAACAGATATTTACTTTAACTTACTGCAAGACAACACTGAATATTTGCTTGCAATAACTGCATCGAGCCTGCGACTCACTGACACCAAACTGCTGGTTTCTTCTTTTGTGTTGCTTTTCCAGGTGTTTACCCCAGCCCCTTTCAGTAGTTGTGTGTTTCGGGGGGTTTCTCCCTTCAGTCTCCTCTTCAGGAGGTGAGGTGCTGATCAGTTGGGTGAAGGTCTGGTGATGGACTTGTCCAGTCTAAAACCTTCCACTTTCCCCCTGATGAAGTCCTGTGTGGAGGTGGAAGTGTGTTTTGGATCGTTGTCTTGCTGCGTGATGAAGTTCCTCCTGATTCATTCGGACGCATTTCTCTGTAAATCTGCAGATAAAACGTTCCTGTAAACTTCTGAATTCATTCTGCTGCTCCATCATGAGTTCATCATCAATAAAGATCAGTGAGAACGTTCCAGAAGCAGCCATGCAAGCCCAAGCCATGAAGCTACCTCCACCATGTTCCACAGATGAGCTCGTATGTTCTGGATCATGAGCAGATCCTTTCTTTCTCCACATTTTCACCTTTCCATCACTTTGGTAGAGGTTCATCTTGATTTCAGAACTTTTGTGGCTCATCTCTGTTTTTCTTTGTGAATTCCAGTCTGATTTTCTGATTCTTACTGCTGACGATCGGTCTTCATCTTGTGGTATGGTCTCTATATTTCTGCTCTCGAAGTCTTCTTCAAACTGTGGATTGTGGTACCTTCACCCTGCCCTGTGGAGGTTGTTGGTGATGTCACTGTCTGTTGTTTTCGGAGGTTTTTTGTCACAGTTCTCACAATGTTTCCGTCATCAGCTGATGTTGTTTTCCATGGTCGACCCGTTCGGTGTATGCTGCTCAGTACTCCAGTGGTTTCTTTCTTTTACAGGACATTCCAAAGTGTTTCTGCAGTGCCTCTGATTGATTTTCCGTCTTTTCTCAGCTTCAAAACGGCTTGCATTTCTCACATAGACAGCTCACTGAATTTTCATGTTGGGTTATCCTTTTTAACAGCAAATCTGGTCTTCAGAGGTGAAACTGAAGGCAAAATCAAGAATAGATGTTCAAGGCTATTTATTGTTTAAACGATCAATCTACCAGAAGACATTTGGGTAACAAGACACATCTGTAAACAACAACAGCGGCGACACATGGGCGCATGTGCCAGGGCATTCAGGTCATCGGCAACCTGTAACAGTGAGGTCTCCCTCCCAGATGCGCTGAACAACTTCTTTGCTTGGTTTGAGGTGCAGAATGACATGGCGGTGAGGAAGACTGCCCCTCCTCCCAAAGACCAGGTGCTGTATCTAACCACGGCTGATGTGAGGAAAACTCTATGTAGAGTCAACCCATGGGAAGCTGCTGGACCAGACAACATTCCTGTTAGAGTGCTCAGAAGATGTGCAGACCAGCTGGCGGATGTTCTCACGGGCATCTTCAACATCTCCCTGAGAATGTTGAACGCCGTCGTTCTGACGTGCTTCAAGGCTACCACCATAATAATAATAATAATAATAATAATAATAATAATTATTATTATTATTATTATTATTATTAATGGCCCCAAGAAGAACAGCAGAAGAATCAAGACACCAAGCAAAGACATCAAATTAGTATTTGGCGATAGGACAATATAAACATTGAAAGTAGGGCTGCACGGTTATGGCCAAAATGATAACCCCGATTATTTTGATCAATATTGAGATCTTGATTATTTATCAGGATTAAGGATTGATTTTAGGGACAACATATTTTTATTGTACTTTCACATTTAAATAAACAGACCGCTGCTTTCACCTCCATGTTGTGCTACATTCCTGATCATGTACAAATCTTTACATCAAATTAGACCGATCCTTAAAGTGCAGCATCTCGTAGAAGCCAAATATAAATAAGACTGTACCCAAAATATAGGATGAGTAAAAATGCCATCAACCAAATGAAAATATGCATCAAATATAACAATATGCAACCAAATGAAAACAATTCAGGCGAATGCAGAAAAGTCAATAACAGTGTTTAGAGGAGGAGAGACGCAGACAGTTTCTTTTAGGAGATCACAAAAATTTAGGAGCACAGTTGAAGTTTCGTGTTTTTTTATTTAATTTTTTTATTTACAGATGGTAGTGTTAATGTGCCACAATATAACACACAAGTAGGCATGAGAAAACTTGAGCTTGTCCATTATGACGGAATTTAGGAACATAGTGCGGGATCAATAAAAGATGGCGGTTGTGAGATCGGGAAGTTGGGAGAAGCAGATGATGTGCAGTGTCACTCGTCATCATAATGGCTTCTCTGCAGTATTTCCACACTTGTTCGGTTGTCTGAGGAGATCAAAAGCAGTGTGAAAGTAACTGTTGCTCGGTGTAGATGCATTTTGGATGTCCTGTAGTTTATATTCAAATTCTGTTATACAACTCCGAACAGGTCTCTCGCACCGGTGCGAATAAATATTTATTCACAGTCGCACAAAGTACTTTTCAGTCGCAAACGCGAGTGAAATGGTCGCACTGTAGAGCCCTGAGTTTATCTGCAAAGTTTTTTCCCATTCGGCGTGATGAGGTTTAATGTCCCTGACAACCTCTGTAGTGCCATTTAGCATCGTACAGAATGATGTCATCCCTGCGCCGCTCTATGTGATTGGCTGTAAGTATAGGAAGCGCTTGATTTGAGTGGAGAAAACAGCAGAGTTTTATATGAGCAGAGGACGAACTTTAAACGTCAATATCGCAGTCGATCATGTTCATCTAATCGTGGGCAGTCAAAATCCTAATCGAGATCGATATTCGATTAATTGTGCAGCCCTAATTGAACGTGTGTTAAATTAAGTCTTCAAATAATAAATGTAATTTATTTAATTACAAACTTACTAGAATGAGCTGATTTGCTTCTAAAATGTTTAATATTTAATATTAAAATATTCACTTTAACAGATAAAATTTTTTCTCATTTTCAGTGTTAATATTTGTAAATATTTCTTTAAATATCAAAAACTAAATAAATCTACTTTTGTAGACATTATCTAAAACATTTAACAGGATTTTTACTGCACTGCTGCCAGTTTGTGAGCAAACCTACAGTGTATATATATATATATATATACCTATCAGTCATAACATTAAAACCACTGACAGATGAAGTGAAGAACGCTGACTATCTCGTTACAGCGCCACCTGTCGGGGGTGGGATATATTTATTAGGCAGCAAGTGAACAGTTAGTTCTTGAAGTTGATGTGTTGGGAGCAGGAAAAATGGGCACGCGTAAGGATCTGAGCGACTTTGAAAAGGGCCAAAATGGGATTGAATTGGCACTTGGTTTGGAGCATGCAACGTTAATTAATTAGCTAGCGTTTATGGTACAATTTGTCAAACTGTCTTGAAAGCTCAGTCTTTGAAAGTGTATACAGAGTATAAAAGCCAACACTTTACTAAAGGTGTGATGTGATGTAACAATGACTTAATTTCTAATTCTAATAAATTTAATGATGGTTTAAAATCTAATTGGGAAGGACAATCATTCTGTCACGTAATGACGGTTAGGGCGGATGCAATTACAGTTAAGAGTTTCATGAAGATTATAATATCCAGAGGCAAGCCAAAAGACATAAACAAAGACAAGCGGTGCTCAGGCGATCAGGTAAAGTGGCTAGAGCAGGCAAGGCAGAATTAAAACGCGAACAAACAAAACAATGGAACGGCTTGGTAATAAACAGAGACTACGGCAGCTGAACGTATTACTTTGTGAAGACCTTGTGCATGAGCAGTCTCTTACATAGTGTGGTGATTGTGAGTGTGATTGGGAACAGGTGTGCATACGATTAGTCCTCAGGAGAAGGTACCGTGTCTGTGTGTTCCATTGGGAGTTGTAGTCGTCAGCCATGTTTGTAGGGCATTCTGGGAAATGGAGTCACTAGTTTGCCATTACATGACACTTGCACTACATCTAGCACACAAAATACAACACTTTCAGACAGTTATACTAAAATTAGATCATCACTGTAACATAATATAATAAAGGAGCGCCCCCTTGTGTGGTCTGCGTGAGCCCTCATTGTCTCTACAGTGACCTCTCATGACACTTCCTCTTCATCAGACTAGCAGTATCTGATTCTGTTACCGAGTCTGCGCACTGAACTACTTCAGGCAGCAGGTGGCGATGTTGCTGAGATATCTTAAGCTGTCAAGGAAATGCATATATAAACAGCACATGACATTTTCATTTTTGTGATTTTGATGTCGCTTAGTATTTCCCTTAATTATGTTTAAAGTACATTTTTGCATGCGTACCAAAAAATTGACTTCAGCACGTGCATGCCGATAAACCACATGATACATCAGATATATCCCAATTTTATACAAACTCAGTATTTTTATTGTGGATGCTCCGTGGTTAAGGCATTGGACATCTGACCAGAAGGTCATGAGTTTAAATCTCAGCACCACCAAGCTACCACTGTTGGGCCCTTGAGCAAGGCCCTTAACCCTCAACTGCTCAGTTGTATAAATGAGATAAGTGTCAAAAGAAAAGTCACTCTGGATAAGGGCGTTGTCAAATGTCATAAATGTAAATGTGTTTAAAGGTAGAACAATCCCTGGTTCGCACGTGCTCGATTCAGTTAAAGGCAACACGGATCATCTCCGATCATGGGAACCCGTTCATATCTCAGATTTCTCATTCATTTTTGCAAGGCAGATTTAATGGATTTATTTTGTCACATCAGTCACAGGCAGAGCTTATTTTTAATCACGAATCTGCCAGAAGTGCGTTGCTGTTCATTTGAAAAATCATCCGTATTACGAATGCAGGAAATTACAAGAATATCAGCAGCCGGCGTTATAAACCGTTTCATCTCCTCGGTTTTCATACGGTTCGTGTCCATCATTGCAAACATTTACATTTCATTTAAATATTCCTAAAAATAATCAAACTACATATGAAAATGAATCAAGACGGATCCAAATAAACAATGAAGTTCCTGTGAACGGTAACACTACATGTTCTCGTCCTCGAACTTGTTCAGTACTCTGATTATCAAATACCGTTCTTTACATGCGGGTTGTAATACAGATCAAATACATGTGGACAGACGCCGTGAACTGTGGAGCTGCTCCGATGTTATTTGGGAACAAAGAGCAAGCTGAATTTTCTCAACATAAATTTCTTTAGTGTGTAGTTTATCAGATTGTCTAGATCTGTTGGTTCTCAACCGGGTGGGGGGGGGGGGGGGGGATCAGAAGGGGGGCACGAATTGTTTTCAAGAAAAAACTGACCGGGCATCATTTGGGTCCTCGGTGTATTTTATTGCTTTGTGTATAATTGAAAAACCCCGCCTTCCCTCTACCTCTGCATTTTCTTTTTTCTGGGGAGAGGCGGAGCTTAGCTGCCTTTTATCTAGCTGTCGGTTCAGACCAGTGTTCCAAACTTGGCCACTTTTCAGACCCCTTTGTTGACTCTTTTTTTTTTTTTTCCACAAAAAAATAAATAAATAAAACGCCTGGCAACAAATCTAGTGAATTTTTGGACAAACCTTAGCAACTTTCCAACAAAATATCAGCAGTACTGTCCTGCAAGTGTGAGATGTCGCTTTCCCGCTGCACTCGCACCTCTCTCTGCGTCTGCTCTGTTCAGTGACAGTCCGAGAGCCGGAGATTTAACAAGGTCATGGATAACGAGACGCGCCCTTCATCCCGATTTACATCATTCACCGGTGAATGTTTTTAGAACGCAAGACGAACCACATGATAGGGAAAGCTTGAGGGAGGCTTAGAGAAATCTCACCTAAGCGCTTAGGGAATGAAGTCACCGTTCACGTTGCCTTTTATTCTGATCACAACCAGACAGTTTTATTGATTCCGAGTTTATATTGATTCTTTCATAAATCGATTTTAAACTACGTAAACAACGGGGACATTTTTGTCTTTAAGGTCCTGAGTGTTACTGTCTGTTTTTAAGGACAAAAATGTCCCCGTTCGGACAGTTCGATTCAAACAGCAATATTTAATCCCCGTGACATTTAAGCATAAAATCATGCACTCTGTGTTAATCGGCTTTTATTTTGTCGACAAGCTTTCAAAACATTGAATTGTTTTCAAAAAAAATGTTCTGAGATGTGTAAGATTTTCTCAGGTTTAGCCTCCGGGGAAAATCCATGCTTTTCCTTTTTTCTGATTCTGCTACGTTACAGAGAGCGGCAGACTGACTGAATAAATGATGCAGATCTAGTTGTGTGTGTGTGTGGATATCGGAGTTTGTATGTGTGCACTGAAAACTTTCTGTGCGTGTGTGAACAGTTTGAAAGAAAGAAATGACATTGTACTGGAAATCACAAATCCCACCCCATGTATACGAGTCCAAGAAGGTTCCCGAGCTTTGAAGATGTTTGCATTATGTAAAGAAACCGGCATTTAAAGGGTTAAAATCCTGAAAATGATTGAATGTTTGATCATTATGATCAGAAATGATGCTAGCAACGAATCGAAGTCAGTGAAAGTGGGAAAAAAAATATGAATATATAATATCTGACAATATTTTGACGGACATTTTCGTCCTTTATGTGAGTATGCTGTGGAGTGAATAAAGTGTAAAAAGCAGGGTTCACACTAAACTAATTAAACACGTCATCATTATTGGGTGGGGTGGACATCCTGCTCGATACAGATCCCAGAAATCACATGCGCATTCGCTCACACAGACACACACACGCACGCGCTTCACACACTTCAAATAGGGTTAGCAGAGGTCATTAATTTACACAACCTACCAAGGGAACAGGGACCGTCGATACCATAGACAAAACCCCCAACTCCTTTTGTATTTTAGAGCGGTAGTTGTGTGTAGTGTAGACATAGAATATAAAGTGTAATCAATGTGTGTAACTACAAAATTGACTGATGATTGGATATGTTAATCAGGGATAATCTGGTATGTTTACCCAGCAGTTAAGAATTACTCGTGGGAAGCATTATCCAAATCCATAGTAAACTTGTTGATCAAGTTAGAAGTGTGTATTGAGTTAGAAGAATTCTGTCTTACTAAACACTAGGTCTAATTGTCTTCTGTGTCAATCCGTACCTCTGCACAGCAGACATGATCTAAAACTATAAAACACTTCCAACACGTGGTATTCGAAATGTGTACATGAAGTGCTTTGCGTTTGTCTAAAGCAGCTTCACTCTACGGCAATAAAAAAATAAATTGGACACATTCCAGAACTGGGTTTCGAAACAAAGCCCTCTAAGCTTGCAAATCAGTGACAAAAGAAGAGATTAGAACTTGAGGAGGAAACAACCAGATGAGACTATACGGTGAAAAAACCCGGGTCTGCTAAACCTTTTAAACATAAGACTACGCATGCGCCTCAAATATAGGGTATGATATGGATGTGAATAATTAGTTAAGGCGATGGAGATGGGTCTGTTCTAGAAAGAAAAGGTGAATGCCCCGCCTAGGGATAACGTTACTGCTTCAGAGAGGTATATAAAGACATGTTTGTGTATGTATAATTCGGAACATCCGCGGACCGTCTCACTTTATTGTTTCAATAAAGTTCATTTACTTTTTGACATCTACAAACCCTCTGCCTCTGAAGTTTTTGATTTAGGCTGGAAAGATTGATTTTCCTCCACATAGACAGCGGGGGAATTAAGTATCGAACACATCAACATTTTTTTCAGTAAATATATTTCCAGTGAGGTTATTCACGTGAAATTTTCACCAGACGTCAGGATTAACTCCAGAAATCTGGAAATATAAAGAATTCACAACGTTAAAGTCCATAAATGAAGTTATGTGTAATAAAGAGGAATGACACGGGAAAAAAGTATTGAACACGTTAAGGAAAAGCAGTTTAACAAGGCAAGGAACCAATTTAAATCCGTAAGTAGTTACGCCCCCTATCTGTGCAGATTAATATCAGCTGGGTTAGTAAATCGATGGTCTATAAAAAGGCTTATCGTTACCAAGGTGTCACACAAACATCTCATGATGGGTGAAAGCAAAGAGCGCTCCCAAGACCTTCACAACCTTATTGTTGCGAAACCTACTGATGGAATCGGATACAGACGTATTTCAAAACTTCTGAATCCTCCAGTAAGCACCATTGGGGCCGTTATCCTCAAGTGGAAGCAACATCACTCCGTCATCAACCGGCCACGCACAGGAGCTCCTCACAAGATTTGGAGTCAGAAGAGTAGCCTAAGAGCCAAGGACCACTCGGAAAGAGCTCCAGAAACACTTGGAGGCAGCAGGTGCCATCGTCACAGAGAAAACGATAGGCAATGCTCTCCACTGCTCACGCTCACCCGCAAGACTCCATTACTAAAGAAAAGGCATGTCGAAGCTCGTTTAAAGTTTGCTACAACTAATTTGGACAAGCCTATGAGATACTGGGAGCGTGTAGTCTGGTCAGACGAGAGCAAAACTGAACTTTTCGGCTGTTATACTACACACCATGTTTGGAGAAGAAATGTCACTGCACATCTCCCTAAAAACACTACACCAACAGTGAAGTGTGGAGGTGAAGCATCATGGTGTGGGGCTGTTTTTCATCACATGGTACTGGCAGACTTCATATAACTGAAGGAACGATGAATGGAGCCCTTTACTGGGAGATTCTTGAGAAGAATCTGCTGCCATCCACCAGGATGATGAAGATGAGACGTGGGTGGAGCTTCCAGCAGGACAACGATCCAAAGCATACAGCAAAGGAAACTCTCAACTGGTTTCAGAGAAAAAAAATCAAGGTGTGAGAACGGCCCAGCCAATCACCTGACTCGAATCCAACTGAACGAGATTTAAAGACAATATATTTAGAAGAATGGAGCAAAATCACACCTGAATACTGCGGAACATTAATCTCTTCATACAGGAAGTGTCTTGAAGCGTCATTACAAACAAAGGCTTCTCCACTAAAGTATTAAATACATTTCAGTTAGCGTGTTCAATACTTCCCCCCCCCCCCGTGTCATTCCTCTTTATTACACATAACTTCATCTATGGACTTTAATGTCGTGAAGTCTTGATATTTCCAGATTTCTTGAGTTAACACTGATGTCTGGTGAAAATTTCATGTGAATAACCTCATTGGAAATATATTTACTGAAAAAAAGCCATTGACTCATCCAATACTTATTTCCCCCGCTGTACATCATCCACATATGTACACATTATGTCCACAATTCTAATACAACAGTCATCATGTCTCGTATTTTCCAGTTACACAAAACGGAATGACCGCATTAATACACATACGTATCACAGCTAACCGTTTGATAAACTTTTCTTACAACAATCATATTCTCATGAAGTATGCTTACGCTTCAAAACAAACAATACTTACCCGAAAAGTGATTTGAGAAGGAAGATTCACCTATAGGCTACCTTACAGACGCTAACACACATACTGTATACGGTTTGACATCGACCGGGTTGACTGACTCCGCTTTTAAACAACGTGTGTATGCTTTGGATTGAATAAAGTGTAAACAGCAGGGTTCGTACTAAACTCATTAACATAAACACGTCATAATCATTGGGTGGGGTGGACATCCTGCTCGATACAGACCCCAGAACACACATGCGCATTATCTCACACAGACACACACACACTCGCATGTGCACTGGAATTTATTTATCATATTTGTCTGAATAGCAAATGATAAATACACATTCTTCCTGTCAGTATTTTTATTGGAAAGTCCTGTTCTTTTACAATGAATTGAATTGTAAAAGATCCCAAATCCCATATTTGTAGCGATGGTGTTAATCTGAGGTAAGACCTGCATTCGGTTTGCACCACACAAAGCAAATATTTCGACACCAAAAAAAAAGGCCTCCCTCTCAGCAGTCTCACTCTTGTCTAGCTCGTGCTTGGGTGGTGCGATACAGCTTCCACTTCTACAATACTGATAAAACATTGTTTACAGAGATGTTCGACCTCTTAGATAAGTTTACACCCTATTCCTAAGTTATAAATTCTCTTACCTTATCATTAACTTCCTTAATATGCTCCTCAGTCTTCATTTTCACTCCCGTTTTAATATTTACAGGTCGAAGGCCAATTAGAAGTCGACTGCGTCCTCGTTAAGACGATGGCTTTCATCCGGAGCTTCCAGAATCTGTCTTTGTATGCTGTAGAATTACAATTTCCCTTCACTGGAACTACGAGGCCCGAACCTGTTCCAGCACTCCAGGTTGGAGTGAAAGAACTCGAGTGGCCTGCACAGAGCCCTGACCTCAACCCGCTTGGGATGAACCCGAACGCAGACTGCGCCCAACATCAGCACCTGACCTCACTAACGAACACGAATTCCTACAGCCACTCTCAAAAATCTTCCCCGAAGAGTGGAGATTATAACATGGGCACTACATCTACAATTGGAAGTTCAACAAACCCATATGGGTGTGCTTGGTCAGGGGTCCACATACTTTTGGCAACATAGTGTAAATGCAGAGGGGGAAAGAAATACATTTCAGATTGCACCTGGTGTTATTATACATGTTGGTATTGCTTGGGGAAGATTTCATGGTGAAGGAGAAAGAGCTTCCTAAAGTTTTCAGGGACATGTTATAAAACAATACTCAAACATGTTCCTACACCTCAGGCAAAGACACCATGATATTAACTGAGAGCATAGTGAACTGCTCTCGAACACAGTGAACTGCTCTCGAACACAATCCTCATCCTAGTATCTCCTCATCTTGAGTAAACTGGTCTGTTTTTTTTTTTACATGTATTTAGGCTAAGATGGCTGTCCTGTACCTGTTCCACCCATGCAAACAACAAGAGAAAAATTGGGACTGAAGAATTAGATTGTTTTTTTTTTTTTTTGCCTTGTCAAATGTAATACAATACAATTAAAAAGACTAATATGGCATAGGAATGGGAACATGACTATACCCAATAGGACTCTAGTATATTGCTAATGTACTGCTGCATGAACAGTCCTAGTTGTATTCATCATATTAATTAATCGAATTGAACAACGTGGCGTCCACACTCGTTATTCAACAGCTTATAAAACAGCACTTGATCCAGCACACCCTATTATTTATGCTTTCTGTGTGTGCGAGCAGGATACGGGCTATTCCTTCATGCTTTCACTGCACCGTTTAGATTTACTAATCAAATCAATTTAACTAAATATTAATAAAACAATGCCTCACTGGCAACGGATTCTGTAATTACATCTGGGGACCGAATAACGACATGGTCCATTCTTTAATAAATCTTTATTACGTGCGCTTAACTCGACTCTGAATACAGTCCAGTGGGTTTGTACTGTTGACCGTCAAATCTTTCCCTCTCCTTGTAATATCTTCCGACGCAGGTCGAGGATTTCTTCTGCGGTACTACTGTCAAAATGGGTTTGTAGTATTTCTCTGCTGGGAAACCCCGAGGTTTTTACATTTAAGAGGCCACGAGAAAATAATCAATGCCATGCTGGATGTTCTGGGACTTGTGAGGCAGAAGGTAGAATGTAAGCTGTTGTGAAAGCCTCGGGTCAGTAAAAACAAGCTGTTTTGCTATGGCAAGTCCATAAAGAACCACTGATGCTCTGGTTTCAGGGCACTTGACCCACTACACCAGAAACAATGCTGGCTTCATGTGTCTCCGAGGCATCGATTTAAGCATCAAAGAATTAAACACAATACTGGGAAGAATGGCCAAGAATACTGGCTGGTGAGGGAACGACTGTTTATAGACTTCTACATGTTCCACGGCATTAAAAGTAACTATAAACGGGTATAAGTTGGTGTACTACTTTATAATAAATAAATAAATAAATAAATTGTATGGCAATAACTTTGAAAGCAAATCATACAGAAATATGAAAGATATTACACACATCTGGCCTGTATGAGATGAAACCAAAGAAGAGCTTTCCGGAACGAATGCCAGCACAGTCCAACACCAAATCAACACCACCCCAACTGTGGAGCATGGTGCTGGAAGAATAATAATCTGCGGATGCTTCTCATCTTCAGCCACTGTGGAACTGGAGATCGAGTTGAGGGGAGGATGGATGGAGCCAAGTTCGGGGAGATTCTTTGGAAGAACCTGATAAAAATCTGTAAAAAATCTTCAAATATTTCAGCCTCACAATGAACCCAAGCAAAGGCCAAAGATACCACGCAGTGTCGTGTAGGAACAAGGTGGATGTTCTGGCGTATCAGCGCATTAACATAGATAGTCAGACTTAATATATAAATGGATAAACAATGTTTATTCAGCACGGCTGTCCAAGTATACGAGACCGTACATCATTTTATCCCAATAAAACATCTCTGAATACGAGAATTTAATTGAGATCAATCTTCCAGCATAGCTACAGCAAAGTGTTTTACAGTTCCAAACAACGACCGAAGCCAAGACTCGGGACACGTCATAACACAGTTAATACGTAATCCGATTAAAAACAACAAAAGGAAAATGAATAAAATGACGAAGCTTAAAACGGAGGATGGTTACGACTTGTTCGTTTGAAATCAGTAAACTGCAAACAAAAGGTTTTATCCAGGAAGCAGAGTGAAAAGGCAGCGAATATATTACAGGGCTGGAAGTCATTTAAAAACGATATATAAAAGTAGGCTGTTCACTTAAATGCTGAGAAGCACACCCCGTGTTAAACAGGTTCTCGTGCTAGAAACGCCTTCGGAACTTGTATAAACTTCGGTGTTTCACTATTCAGCTCATCAAATTACACAACTGCCTCATGACATTATTTCAGTAACGCTCGGTATTCGGTAATTCACCGCTGGTGATGTTTCAGCTGGCATTTCAGCACTTTAGTAAGTACTGGAACAATATCGGGGCATCTGGTAGTTAAGTATTTTCACCGGTTCTTAAATTTCAGTCCTGTGTGTTAAAGATTTGTCCAGTTTAGTGATGTTTGTGGTCATTTTCAGTAGATCTCCAACCGACTGAAACCCATCAGTGTTTTACGGACGTTTTGATCTGTTATGGCGGGACTTTACTTTCATGTTTTTGTATTTCAGCACTTCGGTGTTACAGTAACGTTTGATTATTCGGTTATATTTGGAATCTTCAATAATTCAGCGATCGAAATGTACCTTGAACGTTCGGTACGTTGGTAACGTTCTGAACGTCTGAATTTTATGACGTCCGGTATTTCAGTAGTTTGCTGTTTTTCCTGTGATAACCGCTGAAAGACCAAACCTCAGTATTTCAGTACTCACCTATCGTGAAGTTTCTGTAACTTACTTCAGCGATGTTCGGTATTTGAGTGATCCCTAAAATATTTAATATCGTACAGAAGACCAACGTTTCAGTTCAGAATTCTTTTTTTCAGTTTTTGTTCTGTGTTTCGGCACTTCCGCCATTTACAGCCGGTGTACAGCCTCCGTTACACTCGCGCTGTGTGGAGAGACCGATGGAGTCAAAACTGATAACGATCTTGTTACGCTTCGGCTGAAACTGCCTGAAAAACACAAAAGGGAATTTAAAAAAAGAATTAAAGAACTATAAAGTGCAATCTCCTGTATCTCCTGTAAGCCAATGTCTTTTTGTGACATCATTTCCTTTGCGCCACTGCAAAGCCTTTAACGTTTGTTTGTTTTGTTGTTTTTAAACCATAACAGGATACAGAAATGATAAACGCTTCAGCTAGCGCGCTGAGAAAGTGGACGCCCCCCCGTACTGCTGTGTTATAATACTGTGAGGGGATTTCATTTTATTTTAAATTAATAACAGGTAATATATTGGTTTTTGCCCATGACAGGGTTGAGGGGGGCACGAGTTCTCAAAAACAGGAAATGGGGTTCATGGGGGAGAATAATCCAGGCGTACAAGTGTCTATAACAGAACTCCCCCACCCTCTGCTGTCTGGCTCACAAGCAGGGACGTAAACACTGACCTCACCTGTGCCGAGACTCACCTGTACGGGACACGCGCCAAATCCAGCAGTCTTCTGGAAGCTTCCATCTCCGGGGTGCTGTGGTATTTATCTGACAAATAAACTACCTCTTTTATTCCTGAAGTGAACATACAGAAGTAACGCTGGAGGTTAGAGAGATACAGAGAGGTAGAGGTACACACACACACACACACACACACACACAGATAGAGGCATCTTTAAAGCTTAAGTGTCCAACAAGATCAGTTTCTAAAGATTTTTATGTGGATCTCTTTTTAAAATAATTAAATTTAAAAAAGAGCGTAGCTAAGTGGATGACTTCAGAGAGCCGAGAGGGCGTGGCTAAGTGGATGACTTCAGAGAGCCGAGAGGGCGTGGCTAAGTGGCTCAAGACAGAACCGAGAGGGCGTGGCTAAATTGATAACTTCAGAGAGCCGAGAGGGCGTGGCTAAGTGGATGACTTCAGAGAGCCGAGAGGGCGTGGCTAAGTGGATGACTTCAGAGAGCCGAGAGGGCGTGGCTAAGTGGATGACTTCAGAGAGCCGAGAGGGCGTGGCTAAGTGGCTCAAGACAGAGAACCGAGAGGGCGTGGCTAAATGGATAACTTCAGAGAGCCGAGAGGGCGTGGCTAAGTGGATGACTTCAGAGAGCCGAGAGGGCGTGGCTAAGTGGATGACTTCAGAGAGCCGAGAGGGCGTGGCTAAGTGGATGACTTCAGAGAGCCGAGAGGGCGTGGCTAAGTGGATGACTTCAGAGAGCCGAGAGGGCGTGGCTAAGTGGATGACTTCAGAGAGCCGAGAGGGCGTGGCTAAGTGGATGACTTCAGAGAGCCGAGAGGGCGTGGCTAAGTGGATGACTTCAGAGAGCCGAGAGGGCGTGGCTAAGTGGATGACTTCAGAGAGCCGAGAGGGCGTGGCTAAGTGGATGACTTCAGAGAGCCGAGAGGGCGTGGCTAAGTGGATGACTTCAGAGAGCCGAGAGGGCGTGGCTAAGTGGATGACTTCAGAGAGCCGAGAGGGCGTGGCTAAGTGGATGACTTCAGAGAGCCGAGAGGGCGTGGCTAAGTGGATGACTTCAGAGAGCCGAGAGGGCGTGGCTAAGTGGATGACTTCAGAGAGCCGAGAGGGCGTGGCTAAGTGGATGACTTCAGAGAGCCGAGAGGGCGTGGCTAAGTGGATGACTTCAGAGAGCCGAGAGGGCGTGGCTAAGTGGATGACTTCAGAGAGCCGAGAGGGCGAGGCTAAGTGGATGACTTCAGAGAGCCGAGAGGGCGTGGCTAAGTGGATGACTTCAGAGAGCCGAGAGGGCGTGGCTAAGTGGATGACTTCAGAGAGCCGAGAGGGCGAGGCTAAGTGGATGACTTCAGAGAGCCGAGAGGGCGTGGCTAAGTGGATGACTTCAGAGAGCCGAGAGGGCGTGGCTAAGTGGATGACTTCAGAGAGCCGAGAGGGCGTGGCTAAGTGGCTCAAGACAGAACCAAGAGGGCGTGGCTAAATGGATAACTTCAGAGAGCTGAGAGGGTGTGGCTAAGTGGATGACTTCAGAGAGCCGAGAGGGCGTGGCTAAGTGGATGACTTCAGACAGCCGAGAGGGCGTGGCTAAGTGGATGACTTCAGAGAGCCGAGAGGGCGTGGCTAAGTGGATGACTTCAGAGAGCCGAGAGGGCGTGGCTAAGTGGCTCAAGACAGAGCCGAGTGGGCGTGGCTAAATAGACAATTAAACCAGGTTACGGCTTTATAAATCGGGAGTGCAGGGGTGTGGGTGTGTGTTTGTGTGGTGTCCTCACCTGATTGGATGATGAGTTTCGCACACTCATTACAGGGAAACAGAGCGACGTACATGGTGCAGCCTTTCACATCCGCCGAGTTTTTATTCATGATGGCGTTCATCTCGGCGTGACACACTAAAAACACACACACTTTTTTTTTAAATAAAAAAAATACAATAAGTATAATCGACAATAAATCAATAGAAAAATGAAAATAATTATCAGTGAGGAGTGGGATAGGGCTAAAAATCAGAACGAAATACCAAAAGAACTTAACTTTCATAATAAATAAATAAATATAAATTGTTACTTCATTTAGCTTATTTACATTTTAATAAACCTACATAAACATACAAAAGGTTATTTATATCAGTGCCAGACACAATGTTTTTATGAATAAATAAAAGTTTTTAATTCTCTAGATATGAGCCGCAGATAGAATGATCGGTTCTGGTTTGGGCTGCGTCCCAAATCACACACTACCGCACTAACTAATATCACAAATCAGATTTAATGCACTGGAGGTGGTTTGGGACACAGTCAGACGGGGCAAATCGTCCAAATCTTACATCCTGTGGCTTTAAAATGAATAGATCAAATAAGATAAAGAGATTAAGATGCGCACACACACACACACACACACACACACCATTTAAAATTGTAAGTGTGTTAGAGTGTGAACAGATGTTCGCTCTCCAGAACAGCAGCACAGGAAGTCCCAGGCTAATCGTTCTCTCTGCCAGCATTAATTACAGAGTGAAGAGCTTCATTAGCAGCTGGATGCTGATCTGCTGAGGACCGCGAGCACCCGGAATTCTTGACAATCCGCTTTCAGGCGTGAATAGAAAGCGTTCGGCCCGAAAACTCAGAGTGTGTTAGGTGTAAAAAATGGCGCAGTAATAATAATAATAATAATAATAATAATAATAATAAGCTGCTGAGTTCTCTCAGAAGGTGTTGATTAATTTTCTATAACAGGTTTATATTTATGCGCTCGTTCTAACACCTTATAGTTTCCATAGCAACAGCTCGTTCATTAAAAACCGTGTGTAATCGTTGACGTTGTGAAGTTTTCTGTTCATGTAACATTTACGGAAGGAGTCTCCAGTGTCAGAGGTAAAGCTGTAGCTTTAAGTTCTCCGTCACCTTCAGGACAGAGGAGTTTACGCTTCTGCGCGGTTTCTCGGTAAGCTGCGTGTATTTCGAGAAAAGAGAGAGGGAAAAAAATAAAGAGAGGGTCTTTAATAAATAAAATCTGTCATTTTTAACAAGTGGCTGTGGAATAAGAGGAATAAAACGCTTTGGGACCTGCTGTTACGTGCTGTCACCACACAGTATTTTATTCCATACATAAAAATGTCAACTTTTATTTATTTATTTTTAACCTGGGCTAGTTAGTTCATGTGGAGCTTAGAACTACTTTTTATTACTAATCATGTTAAATTACAACAATATTTCTAGCTAGAACCTCCACACAATATGATACTCAGGCTATATTTTGCAGTGTATGCTCGCTATCTAGGCAGATTTGATCATCTAAATGTTTTTCCCCTCGAAGTTTCTCCTCCAGCACAACCACATGCAGAACACTAACTGCTTCTTTGGCACCATCTAGTGGATAATAACGACACTGCAGCATTAAAATTCTATTAAAAACAAAGCAGCAACAGCTGTGTTTTATATAAGGTCTGCCTCCATATTTACACTTAATAATAATAATAATAATAATAATAATAATAATAATAATATTAATGTGAATATAAACTCTGGTGTAGACACAGCTGGGTAAAAACCCCAGCAGGCTGCAGTGATGCAGGGAAACTGACCGTAGGGATATTTAGTGTTCAGTCTGTCATCAGCGGCTCGAGCCCAGGGTAAGAGATCATCATCACAGCCATTAGGCATCCCGTTATAACCGATCCCCACAATCTTATTCTCCTGATTCACAATACACGCTCCCACCTACACACACGAAGAGAGCTTAGATTAATGCGTTTTACAGAAAGAAAAAAACACAAAAAACAACCAAAAGAAACAAAAAAAGTGTACGTGTGAAAGAGATAGATAGATAGACAAAAAATTGGAAAGAAAAAAACTAAAGAAACACATCAAACAGAAAGAAGTGAAAAACAAAGAGACAAACTAAAAAAATTAACAAGAAACAAAACATAAAAAAAAGCAATGGAAAAAAGAACACGAGAAAAAAATGAAAAACAAAGAAACAAAACATGAGAAATGGGAATGAAAAACAAAAGTAAAACAAAAAGAAGAGAAAGAAAGAAAAATTACAAAAGAACGGAAAGAAAAAACTAACTAAGGAGAAACCATTCAAAATAAAAGAAGTGAAAAATGAAGGGATACTAAACAAAAATGAACAAAAAACAAGAAACAAAACAGAAATTAAAAAAAGCACTAAAAACAAATTGGAAAAAGTATTCCAAAAGAAAGAATCAAACAAAAAATGAAATGAACATGAGAAATAAAAAAAGACAAGAAACATTTTTTTTTTTTAAGAGAAACAAAAGTGGGCAAAAGGAAATGGAAAACAAACATATACAAAAAGAAGAGAAAGAAATGGAAAGAAAGAAAGAAACCTTGATTGCAAAACGAACACGAAAGAAAACTTACCCAAGTATACATTTAAAAAAAATTTATTCCAAAATGATTTTTGTATTTGTTAGGAAGCTCCACCAAAACGGATTTCTCCACCTTCCTTTTTTCAATTTGAATTGTTTATCGCTGTTAAAAATGGAGATTTACAGCGTTACAGAAATACGAGTGTGGTTTATAATCTCTAACCCGAGACTTCACGAGGAAGAAAACCTTGAGACTTAAAGGGAACCCTTCCTGGGTGATGGGATTATAAATCGCTCCTGTACACAGGTGTAGAAGAGTACAGACAGACAGGGCTGTGTGTGTGTGTGTGTGTGTGTGTGTGTGTGTACAGCATGTTCAGTCTGAGTGAATCAGATTTCTGATGATTACAGCAGCTTGATACCTGTGAGCTCGGATCTTTGCTCCTCTGAGCAGACAAAAATGCAACAGCCATGAAATATTCAGACCACTCCAGGTAGTCCTGCCTCTTCCTCGCCTCGCCGGGGACGGCCATGCTGTAGGGGTTGGAGGGAAACACTCTGTGTTACACAGAAACTAGTCACAGGAAGATGTTCGGAGGGAAACATGGTGGCAGAATAATTTCAGAATTTTAGAAAAAGAGTATTTGCCGTGACAACGTGCAGGAGTTCTTATACAGTTGACTGCAAAAGTTTGTACACCCTTGGGACAATATGAAAACACACACACACACACACACACACACACACACACACACACCACTCCCTTTCTGATGACGTCAAACTACTGCACACACAAATATTACTTTTATGATTTATCTTGACGAGTTTGAGTTTTAACCAACGACTCATTGGTTGTGACGTAATGTCGAGATTTTCTAAATATCGGAACCACCGGAAGTTAGGATTAGCTCATGATGCTAAGTGTAATTTTAACCAAACTCATTTTTATCTGGGGATTTTACCAACACGTCTGAGGGATAATGTTGATGTTTCGGATGTGTTTGTGTCGTTTTTACTGCCACTGCACATGTACACAGCACTTAACGGCCACGTGTCGCTGTCTGACTGTGTTATTAAGCCTGTGGTCGGCGGCCATGTTTCTCAGTTGCCTAACAACAGTGCTCGCGCAACTTCACCACGCGCACTGCGCGATTTCATTAAAAAAAACATTCAATTCATTGTAGTAGTATTGCTAAATCTCATTGTTTGATGGCATTGTATATAATTTTAATGAGTCGGGGAATAAATAACGATGGGACGGAGTAACATTATCTAGTCTTATATACAGACATGTTTATCTATATTTTCAAAACATACCAAACTTTCTAAACTTACCCACTGCTCGGAGCGGATGTGTTATTTCCCTCTTGATTCATCCTGCACTTTGTGGACGAGAAGCTGAAGACGTCAACACACAAACACAGGGGGGAAATCACGCGGATCAAAATTTCCCGCGAAAACTCAACAGCGGACCAATCAGATCGCAAGGCTTCCCGGAAATGACGCGTGCATATTGAAGAAGGTCAATTCTGCGCAATGAAATGCAGCAAAACATTCGTATTTAAAATTAAAGCTCTTTTTTAAAAAAAAAAAAAATAAAAAAAAGTTTGTAAAAAGTAAAAAATTCAGCTGTACAAATCAATAAAATTTTTTGTTGTGGTTTATTTGAAGCATGTTTGACTGTTATAAGTGAATTATATTTATATTGTTCCACATCAAACTATTACATATTAATTAAAAACTTGTACTACAAGAATATTTCTAGATGAAAATAGACGAATCAATAAAATAAATTAAAAAGAATATTTCTCCAAAGAATTTTAAAATGTAAAAACCTAGAAACATTCATGAAACAATACAATTTAATTATTGTATATAAACAACAGTTTTAGAATATAAGTAATTGTAACATGCTTTAAAATTTACCACCAAAAATACAAATATTGAACTTTTTTTTTATTTGTATTGAAATTCATTTTCACTCTTTTAACATGATGTTAAATACCAACCTTATAAACCTCTATTATTGTTTTTCGTGCCTTATTTTTAAGTGTTATAACTGGTTTACTGTTCTAATTGAATTGTATTTTATATATTTCTATTACTTCAAACATATTTCTCTATTTTTTACTCTTTACTTTTATATTCTTTTATAAATATTTAACAGCTCGGTGGGTAATTGGCCACTGAAATAACAATAAAGGTATTTGTATTTGTAATTTGTCATTAATAATTAAGTAATACATTTCGAACTTATTCAGCCTTGTTTTAAATACACGTAGCATTTTAACCTAAATTTCCTCAAACAAGCTTTTGGAACGACTGACACAGGTTCAGTTATAAGAATACACATTATTCTCTGTGTGTTAGGTGAAAGAATCAGTCTGAGTGTGTGTGTGTGTGTGTGTGTGTGTGTGTGTGTGTGTGTGTGTGTGTGTGTGTGTGTAATAAAGCAACCATCCTGTGAAATAAAATGTATAAAAACACAAATGCATCTCTGTTGTTTCTGTTTCTGTGGTGTAGCGTTTCCTGTTTCTCACGTGTGGGTAATCCTGTGGTTTAACTTTCTCTTTTCATTTAACCGCAGGCACGTGGCACTGAGATCTGTTCCACAATACCTGAAATTAATTTAAATACTCTTATTGTTAATTTGTCAAGATTTAAACGGAACAGGACTCCAGTTAGATATGTACATTAGACTCCAGAATCGTTCTTAGACCTGTAATTGATATTAGATCAGGTTCTGTAGGGGTTCAAATATGATATCACCAAAACTGGACTGCTTGCATGAAACTGCTTTTTCATTTTAATCACATCTATAACATCAGTTCATCACAATAAAAATGGATGGAAATGTACTTATTACAACTTATTTAATACATTTTTTAAAAAAAAGTTCATTATATTAAAATTATACCGCTATATGAATAGATTTGAAATATATATATATTTTTAAACCAATTTGTTTGTGTTTATTTGTTACATATTTCTTTTTATTTATTTATTTATTTTGGAATTTTATGTCTAAACTTGTATGCAACATGGTAACCATGGTAACCAACCATATGGAAATTCATGAGAAAAGGTACAAACCATATTTTATTCTGTATTAGTAGAATGACGACAGAATACAATTAAAAAATTATAATAAAATGATTAAAATAAATTAAATGTAAAAATATAAATAAATGTTCATATTATACAAATATATCTGGTCAATGATGTGCAGCAGGTAAAACCTGAAATTTTGCATAATTATATTTTATTACTGTATTAGTCACAATTCTTTATTGCTATTTCTAGGTCTTGTGTGTCTTGGCGTTTTAAAAGTATTGATTATTTATATTAATAGTTAATTTTCCATGAACAGCTGGACAGTTGTTTTTGTTCATTGTTATATCAGTTGTTGTTTTGTTTTTTTAAATGAAAAACACTTTGTATTGGTTTAGATTTCTATTTTAATCATTTGGTCGATGCTTTTATTCATCATCAGCATCATCATCATCAATTCATTCCTACTTTTTCAGATATCCTGGTCATGGGTCATGGCAGAGCTGGAGACTATTTTATATACATTTAGCAAGTAAATAAATATTGAATTCGAACTGTAGATAACGGGAAGAAAAGGGCAGCTAATTGGATTAGGTCAAAATTATTTCAGTTCAAGGATACGATGAACAAATCGTGTCATGTATATGTTTAAAATAAACTAGAATTACAGTACTGGAGAGAAAAACAGCTCATAACCAAATTGGTTCCAGGACACGGTTTTAGCTAAAAGAGGTGAATAACAGTAGACCTCAGTCTGTTAGGATGGCCGACCACACCTTCCCCTCGCTCACACTCAGCACAGGATATCCACAGGGCTGCATCCTGTTACCATGACTCTACACACTGTACACCTATGACTACATCGCCAAACGCAGCTCCAACCCCCTCGTAAAGTTTTCTGATGACACAATGATTATCACTAACGATGATGAGGGAGGAAGGGAAACTCCTCGTGGAGTGGTGCACCGACAACAACCGCTACCTCATTGTCAGCAAAACCAAGGAGATGATGAATGACTTTAAGAGGATGAGCAGAGCGTACGTAGCACTGAGCATGGAGGGGACGATGGTGGAAAGGGTGAGAAGCTTCAACTTCCTCACACGTCGTCAAAAAGGTCTCGACTTCCTCCGAAGGCTGAGAAGGTCTATAGGTCCACGGTGGAGAACATTCTAACTGTGTGGTACAGCAGCTCCACTGTTCTTAAACGCAAGGCCCTGCAGATAATGCTGACCACCAGCCAGCGCATACATCACTGCAGCTGCCCGCTCATTAATCCAGGACAATTACAACAAATGATGTCTGAGGAAAACCAGCAGCACCGCCTCTGTCCTCATTCCACTTTCAAACTCTACCATCTGCAAAGAAATACCAGAACAACCCAACCAGAAACACCAGATTCAACAACGGTTTCTACCCCTGAGCTGTTAAACTGGTCACACCAGCAACACCCAGTAGAACACGAATACTGTACACACACTACAGACTGTTACTGATCTAAATCCTGATCCTAACAGCTAGACTCAGCATATCTACACAATAACCTTCACTAACTATGGGACTGTTAGAACTGAACTCCATAATACTTCATAACATCAAGGCTGTTAATGTTCATTTACTTCAGTGTACACTTGTTAACATAACTCCTGTGATCCTGTTTACTGTACACTTCATTTATCTGATTTACTTCTTACATCCTGTTCACTGTCCATGTATACTGTATGTATAGATACTACAAATCACCTGTGCTGTATAAATCGCTTAAGGAACTTCATATTTATTGTTTAAATATAGTTTGCACTTTAAAAATCTACCTCTTTCCTTTGACCTACAGTTACTCTTCAGTGCACATACCTGACATTCACTGTCTAGGCATCTAGTGACTGTCTTTGTCTATTGTCTGTACAGCCCCTGTACTGGTATAACGACAATACAATCAAACTGAATTGAATCGAATAACAGAGACAGAACAGATCAGATACCCAGTGTATCAGTCCAATACCAGCCAAAAATGGTGGATCGGATATCAGAGAAAAGAAAACATATCAGATATCAGATCCTGTGGCAAATGACAAAAACTGGAATTGGATTTGGAATAAAAAGACATTTATTGTTCGAACTGGGAATGTTTACATATACAGTGAGGGAAAAAAGTATTTGATCCCCTGCTGATTTTGTACGTTTGCCCACTGACAAAGAAATGATCCGTTTATAACTTTAATGGTAGATTTATTTGAACAGTGAGAGAAAGAATAGCAACAAGAAAATCCAGAAAAACGCATGTCAAAAATGATATAAATTGATTTGCATTTTAATGAGGGAAATAAGTATTTGACCCCTCTGCAAAACATGACTTAGTACTTGGTTTAAAAACCCTTGTTGGCAATCACAGAGGTCAGACGTTTCTTGTAGTTGGCCACCAGGTTTGCACACATCTCAGGAGGGATTTTGTCCCACTCCTCTTTGCAGATCTTCTCCAAATCATTAAGGTTTCGAGGCTGACGTTTGGCAACTCGAACCTTCAGCTCCCTCCACAGATTTTCTATGGGATTAAGGTCTGGAGACTGGCTAGGCCACTCCAGGACCTTAATGCGCTTCTTCTTGAGCCACTCCTTTGTTGCCTTGGCCGTGTGTTTTGGGTCATTGTCATGCTGGAATACCCATCCACGAACCATTTTCAATGCCCTGGCTGAGGGAAGGAGGTTCTCACCCAAGATTTGACGGTACATGGCCCCGTCCATCGTCCCTTTGATGCGGTGAAGTTGTCCTTTCCCCTTAGCAGAAAAAAAACACCAAAGCATAATGTTTCCACCTCCATGTTTGACGGTGAGGATGGTGTTCCAGGGGTCATAGGCAGCATTCCTCCTCCTCCAAACATGGCGAGTTGAGTTGATGCCAAAGAGCTCCATTTTGGTCTCATCTGACCACAACACTTTCACCCAGTTGTCCTCTGAATCATTCAGATGTTCATTGGCAAACTTCAGACGGCCATATATATGTGCTTTCTTGAGCAGCGGACCTTGTGCACGCTGCAGAATTTCAGTCCTTCACGGCGTAGTGTGTTACCAATTGTTTTCTTGGTGACTATGGTCCCAGCTGCCTTGAGATCATTGACAAGATCCTCCCGTGTAGTTCTGGGCTGATTCCTCACTGTTCTCATGATCAATGCAACTCCACGAGGTGAGATCTTGCATGGAGCCCCAGGCCGAGGGAGATTGACAGTTCTTTTGTGCTTCTTCCATTTGCGAATAATCGCACCAACTGTTGTCCCCTTCTCACCAAGCTGCTTGGCAATGGTCTTGTAGCCCATTCCAGACTTGTGTAGGTCTACAATCTTGTCCCTGACATCCTTGGAGAGCTCTTTGGTCTTGGCCATGGTGGAGAGTTTGGAATCTGATTGATTGATTGCTTCAGTGGACAGGTGTCTCTTATACAGGTAACAAACTGATATTAGGAGCACTCCCTTTAAGAGTGTGCTCCTAATCTCAGCTCGTTACCTGTATAAAAGACACCTGGGAGCCAGAAATCTTTCTGATTGAGAGGGGGTCAAATACTTTTTTCCCTCATTAAAATGCAAATTAATTTATAAAATTTTTGACATCCGTTTTTCTGGATTTTTTTGTTGTTATTCTGTCTCTCACTGTTCAAATACAACTACCATTAAAATTATAGACTGATCATTTCTTTGTCAGTGGGCAAACGTACAAAATCAGCAGGGGATCAAATACTTTTTTCCCTCACTGTAGATGTTTTTTTTTCTTTAGTTAAGATTTATTTTATTATACAATTTATACAATATACTTTCTTATATTTACAGTGTAAGTGATTTTAGTGTGAAAGAAAACTGTGAAACTGTGAAGCTTAGTAGCTTTTAAGAAAACCGTATGGGGTGGATATCGGTATCGGCTGATGCTCACGGTTTCGGTATTGGTATCGGAAAACTAAAGTGGTATCGTGCCATATCTAATAAATAATCCTTAATATAATCCAGAAAATAAATAAATACTTGATTTAAAAATGATATTGCAAGCATCATGCTGTTTATCTCAACTTATTGCACCTTAATTCTTATTTACTTCGTTTAATTTAGTCACCATTTGTATTACCGGTATGCATTATACTCTTTACCTTTACCTGTACACTGTTATCTTAACTTATTGCACCTTAGCCTTAATTATTTCATTTAACTTCATGTGAGATTTGCGCTACTATTTGCATGCTAAATGGCCAGGTGTTGCCTGTTTCCTGGAACTCTCAACATGCAGTCCAAAGTGGTGTCGGTGTAGGTGAAGGAGGCCATAACTGGGCTGAAAAAAACAAAATAGACCTATCAGAGAGAGAACAGAAACTAGAGTGTCCTAATCAACAATCTGGTACAGTCATAAAAAGAAGGAATACACTGATGAGCTCAGCAACACCAAAAGGCCTGGAAGATCACAGAAGACAACTAAAGTGGATGATTGCAGAATTCTTTCCTTGGTTAAAAAAAAAAAAAAAAACCTTCACAGCATCTAGCCAAGTCAAGAACACTCTGGAGAAGGAAGGCGTATCACTGTCAAAGTCTACAATCAGGAGACGCTTTAATAAATGTAACTACAGATGTTTACCTCAAGATGCAAACCACTGGTAATACTCAAGAGCAAAAATACCAGATTAGACTTAAAAGATAAAAAAAAAAAATTATGAATAAATTAATAACTGTAAAAAAAAAAAAAAAAAAATTAAAGCCTGCCCAGTTCTGGACCAAGATTCTTTGGAGAAATGAAATCAAGATTGAAGATTATGGAGAAGGAAAGGAGGGTCATGAGACAATGAAAAAAACAGTACATCACGTCATCTGTCAAACCTGGTGGAGGCAGTGTTATGGCGTGGGGATGTACGGCTACCAGTGCAACTCGGTCGCTGGTGTTTATTGACGATGTGACTGCTGATAGAAGTAGCAGGATGAATTCTGAAGTGTATAGACCTTTACTTTCTGCTCAGATTCAAGTCAAATAAGTTAAATAACGTTCTTAAATGTCCGAGTCAGCCATTTGACCTCAACCCAAATGAGCTGCTTTTCACTTCCTGAAGACAAAACTGAAGGCAGAAAGACCGACAAACAAGCAGCAAAGGAAGGCAGATGTGCTAAAGACCGGGCGAAGCATCTCAAGGGACGAACCTCGGCGTTTGGTGATGTCCACGGGTTACAGGTTTCAAACGATGTGCGTCCAAGTATTAAAAAACAATGCTAATATCTATCATTATGTTTGTTTGTTTGTTTGTTTGTCCAATGACTTTTCAGAGGGTAAAAATGGTCATAACTCCTAAACAGTTCAAGTGATATATTTTTATTATTAATGCCCTCGGATTAAAGCTGAGAGTCGAGACTTCAACCGCATCTCGGTCGCTTCATTTCAAACCCACTGCGTACAGAACAGAGGAAAGATGAGGAGAATCCTGCCGCTGTCCAAATACTTATGGACCTGACGGTATCATTATATAGATTAGATCGAAATCACCGATTTTTCTTTCCTTTTTGTGTGTGTGTGGGTTTTTTTTAGCTATAATTATTTTCTAGGGTGGACAGATCTTTAGTAAATAAGCCTTTTTTTTATTATTTAAATCATGACTATGACAGTAAGTATACTACTCAAAGGAAGTGAAACCAAGCAAAGCCCCTTGAAAGGCTCGTGACGTCAACGTCTCCCGGAAGTACGTCGTGTTCCAGACCACGCAGACCACACAGCCAATCGCGTGCGAGCTCGCGCTGCGGCACTTCCGCAGTTTATTTCACGACGACTGATCTTCACGTCTTCTCGCGTGTTATCGTCAGGACTCTGGATTTAAGTGACACGATGGCAGAAAGACGGATCCTGTGACCAAGAGGACACACACACACACACACACACACACACACACACACACACACACACACACGAACAAACCGAAACACAGCACACCAGTGAGATCAGGAGCCACTGGATACTCGATTAGGTAACGCTTACTAACCAGTTCAACTAAAATCCAAAACAAACCTACAGTGAGTGTGTTCATGAATCAGAGTCATGGTCACTCCTTCTCCAGGTCCTGAGCAGGTCCTGCACTTTCACATGCTGATGAAGCCTGAAGAGTGAAAGTGTGCAGTGTTTACAATAAAACCCTAAACAGATTGGATCTACTGAATTAGCCTTATAGATTAGTGTATTATTATATATTTATTCATGTTTGTTAAACTAAAGTGTGTTACTTCAGTTCTGAGTGTGTGTGTGTGTGTGTGTGTGTGTGTGTGTGTGTACTGTTGTTTATTTAAAGAGCAGTTGAGCAATATCTTAGTATAAGACGTCTCCTTTCGTGTGAGTGTGTGTGAGTGTGTGTAAGAGAGTAAGTATGTTTACTTCGTGTCCAGTGTTCTTCTGAGATTTGAAATCTGTCAAAATAGATTCTTTTGTAAATGATCTAAATGGATGATTTGATGTGTTTAATGTTGTAATAATAATAATAATAATAATAATAATAATAATAGTAAGCTTTATTAATATAACACTTCTTAATTCGACTCCGGAAATGTCAGTGTTCTTTAAATATAATCGACTCAAACGTTACCGGATATAAAAATCTCGCCGTTCTCTGTTGTTCATCTCATGTTTATGTTAAAGTTAATTCGAACATTTATTACCGTGTAAGTAGTGAGTCATAATATAGCGATATATTGCTGTATCTGTGTGTGTGTGTGTGTGTGTGTGTGTGTGTGTGTGCGCATGTGCTTTAGAACTTAGAATTTAGAACTTCTGCTTTGCTTTTGATTTTGTTGTTCAAAGCAACTTTTACTATCCAGGCACAGTCACTATTCTTCTTCTTCCTATTATTATTATTATTATTATTATTATTATTATTATTATTATTATTATGTATAAAAAGTGTGTTAGATTATTCTGATTTTCTGAACAGCAGGGTGAAGATGCCGATCGACAGGCAGCGGATGCGTCCGTGGCTCGAGGAGCAGATAAACAGCGGTAAAATCCAAGGCCTGATCTGGGTCAATAAGGTGAGAGAGACACAGAGAGAGAGAGAGAGAGAGAGAGAGAGAGAGAGAGAGGTTCCTCTACCCTAAAGCACTAACATGACATCAAATCAATTTCACTTTATTTGTCCAAAATTACAAAAGACTGATTTTCTGCCACACTTTTATTAACAGGAGGAAAAGATATTCCAGATCCCGTGGATACACGCCGCCCGGCACGGCTGGGAATTGGATAAAGACGCTCCGCTCTTTATGAACTGGGCCGTTCACACAGGTATCTCCACAGGGGGTTCATTTCTTTTGTAAAGTGCACATTGTACGTTCTATAGAAGAAGAAAAAATAGCTATCCAACTCGAAATATTCATGAAATATTGATTGAGTTCAGATCAGACTTGAAGTCATTCATTTGATATCTGAAACATTTGCAGTTTTATGACCGAGACTCGTTTTTTGTTTTTTTTTTTATACGTTTTTAAACGTTTTCTTGATTATGTGGAATGTACAGATAAATGATTAGTACATTAGTAAAGTGGGTTGTTTATATGAAAAAAATGAAGAGATTGTAAAGATGTATAAGCTTAGTAAATGCTGTAAAAATGCTACATGTTGGTATGTTAATGTTAATACGTCAATTAAATATTCCTCATTAATGAAACGTTTTTGCCATCGGTCACGGGTTGTTTTTTTTTCCCCAAACAAAAATAGTGTTTAAATATATTTTATGGTGTATAAAATCTGATCAATCTTGCTGAAAGTCTAAATAATGAGTCCAATTTGAATCGTAACCATACGACAACAAGCTGTAAAGAAAACACTAATAAATAATCCTAATGCAGCCTGTAGTGCTGGGAATGCTGAGGGCTGAAAGTGCAGAACATTTCCTTACTGCAGAAAGAACTCCAGAGAAATGTTCACTGCCAATGTCGTGCACTGAAAACAAAAGTAGTCTAAGATCTGCCAAGCCAGCCAGAAGAAACAGTGAAGCCTTTATTTGTCACGTTTACATTACAGCACAGTGAAATTCTTTTCTTCGCATACCCCAGCATGTCAGGAAGCTGGAGTCAGAGCCAAGGGTCAGCCATGATACATCGCCCCCGGAGCAGTGAGGGTTAAGGCCCTTGCTCAAGGGCTCAACAGTGGCAGCTTGGCAATGCTGGGGCCCGAAACCCCGACCTTCCGATCAGTAACAGAGCCTTAACCGTTGAACCACCACTGCGGAATAAATGTGACTCATTTCTTTTCATGTGCACTTTCCTGTAGGAAAATACCATCCTGGAGTGGACAAACCTGACCCGAAGACATGGAAGGCAAACTTCCGCTGTGCCATGAACTCCTTGGCGGACATAGAGGAAGTAAAAGATAAAAGTATGAAAAGTGGAAGCAACGCATTCAGGATGTATCGCATGCTTTCTCCGTCAGAAAGAGCAGTTAAGAAAGGTACTGCATGTATATTTATAGTTTAGTATGTGCCTAATTATTTCATCCAAAGCTTTCATCCTTGTGAGGTAGAACGGAATTCCAAACGTAAAGCTATTACAGCGGAATCCAATCCAAAGCTTGTATGTATGAGTACAGGGCATTATCGGGAACTTTTATTAGCCAAGAGGTACAAAGGGATGTCAACATTAATTCCAGTTAGGATAAAATCAGTCTTTACAGCTCTGACTCTTGATTGGTTCCGGTCCTTAAGGCTCTGATACTTGATTGGTTCCAGTCTTTAGGTCTCTGATACTTCATTGGTGACAGTTCTTAAGGCTGTAACTCTTGATTGGTTCCAGTCTTTAGGTCTCTGATACTTGATTGGTTCCAGTCTTTAGGTCTCTGATACTTGATTGGTTCCAGTCTTTAGGTCTCTGATACTTGATTGGTGACAGTTCTTAAGGCTGTAGCTCTTGATTGGTTCCAGTCTTTAGGTCTCTGATACTTGATTGGTTCCAGTCTTTAGGTCTCTGATACTTGATTGGTTCCAGTCTTTAGGTCTCTGATACTTGATTGGTTCCAGTCTTTAGGTCTCTGATACTTGATTGGTGACAGTTCTTAAGGCTGTAACTCTTGATTGGTTCCAGTCTTTAGGTCTCTGATACTTGATTGGTTCGTCTTTAGGTCTCTGATACTTGATTTGTGACAGTTCTTAAGGCTGTAACTCTTGATTGGTTCCATCTTTCAGATGAGACGTTAAACTGAGCTCTGTCTGTGGTCATTAAAAATCCCCCATCGGCCCTTTCTATCATGGGCCACCTAATAATCTGATCATCTGAAGGCTCTGACTCTTGATTGGTTCCAGTCTTTAAGGCTCTGGCACTCTATCGGTTCCAGTTTGTAAGGTTCTGACTCTTGATTGGTGACTGATTTACCCATTAGTACTCCACTCTCTCTGTTTTGATTCATTCTGTTTTCTCTCTCTTTTGATTAATAATCATTTAATTGACCAAAAAGAAGAGTGTGTGTGTGCGTGTGTGTATGTGCATGTGTACAGTATCTCACAAAAGTGAGTACACCCTTCACATTTTTGTAAATATTTGATTATCTTGTCATGTGACAGCACTGAAGAAATGACACTGTGCTACAATGTAAAGTAGTGAGTGTACAGCTTGTGTAACAGTGTAAATTTGCCGTCCCCTCAAAATAACTCAACACACAGCCATTAATGTCTAAACCGCTGGCAACAAAAGTGAGTACACCCCTAAGTGAAAATGTCCAAATTGGGCCCAAAGTGTCGATATTTTGTGCGGCCACCGTTATTTTCCAGCACTGCCTTAACCCTGTTGGGCATGGAGTTCACCAGAGCTTCACAGGTTCCACTGGAGTCCTCTTCCACTCCTCCATGACGACATCACGGAGCTGGTGGATGTTCGAGACCTTGTGCACTGTTACACAAGCTGTACACTCGCTACTTTACATTGTAGCAAAGTGTCATTTCTTCTGTGTTGTCACATGACATCATCAAATATTTACAAACATGTGAGGGGTGTACTCACTTTTGTGGGATACTGTATGTGTGTGTGCACGTGTGTGTATGTGTGCGCGTGTGTAATATTAAGATTAAAAAAAAATTCCCAACCACATGTGGAGCAGTGTGCTGAAGACTCACGCCTGCTGTGGGTTGTTATTCAGATTATCCTCCCTAGACACCGGTGACCTTGGGTCTTGGGTAGGGAGGGTTCGTAAGGAAGACAGAGGAATGTTACAGGGCAGTCGGATGAAGAGACCATGAAGAGATGTCCTGTATTTGTATGTATTTGAGGCTTCAGTAAAAATCCATCTCCAGCCTTAAGTTTTGCACTCGTCTGCATCTGGAGAAATCGAACAATCCGGGAAAGCCAGCAGGAAATGACTGAGATGCTGTGAAGGCTTTTTTTCTACAGATAAATCAGAGGTAAGCTGTAACCTGCCCACCTTTTTCCCTGCTATGGAGCATTTCAAAATTCTCAAGTCTTCTCCAAGCACAACTGTGAAAGTCTGTGAAACCAGAGGACGTTTATGGTGGAGGTTATACTGCAGGAACAGTTAACCTGAAGCTCAATTGTACTTTGGCTGCAGGGGGAATTCTTCAATTCAATTCAATTCAGTTTTATTTGTATAGCGCTTTTTACAATAGACGTTGTCTCAAAGCAGCTTTACAGAAATATCAACACGGTATACAGATATTAAAGGTGCGAATTTATCCCAATTCTTAACACTGATTGCTCAGAGTATATATATCGATTTCCTGGAACCATGCAAAGTGAATTTGGATATCTGTGGAGTCGGATGTCTGATTACAGACTGTTGTAATGCTGAGAGTGCTGTGATTGGCTGAGGCACGAGTGCGAGATATTACAGAGACGTACGGATGTAGTGTATAAAAACTAGTGTTGCGCTGCTCAAAAAATGTCGAATCGTTCCTTTGTCTTGTGTGACGTCCGTCTGACGTTTTAAAACATTTAAAAAGCTGTGGAGTGTAGAGACGGAGGGGAACGATTTACGGCGGGAGATAATCTTTGAATTTATGGCCGTGAGCAGAGAAGTTGACATGCAGGATGAGCTTGGAGAGAAGATTGGAGAGAGATGAGGAAGACTAAGAGCGTAAAAGATGAAATATTGCCAGAAACAGACATCCAGACTCCGAAACAGAAAAGACTCTTCAAGCAGAAGCAGTTGCAAGCGAAAAAGTTGGAAATAGAAATTTCTGCATTTTGCTCCGCCCCTACTCTGATAAAGAGCACCGCCTCGGACAGAGGAAACCGCGGGTAAACAACAGCTTCTCTCAGAAGCTGAACTGATAAACTGCAACGATTCAGATGAAGCAAGAAAGATAAAACGCAGATGGCAAGTCACAGCGAGTCCGTGCAGACAGAACACGAGTGTGAAAGTTCTACCCGCGATTACGCTGATGAAATCGACCGAGATCTCTCCAAAGATAAACCCAGAAGACGAGAAGTGACTCATCGACATCAAATGCCTGCATCAGTTGACGTTTAATGAATCGAGAAAAGATGTAATACATCCTCTGGAAGACGGGATGAACCCGTGGCGTGATCGCCGTCTATTTATAATCGACGTTTATATGATGGTGTGGTGATCTGGACAATCTGAACTTGCTAGAGCCCTGGATAAAGTCACTCAACAGACACGACACGTGAAGTATTAATGAGCCTTTTGCGATGTATGAAGTCATCAGAAATGACAACATGGATGACCGCAAGCATGGGGCGACGACGCGAGCGTTCCCGAATGGAACCAAGACGGAGTCTGCCGAATGACGACAAACTCACTAACCTTAGCTCGGACTCGGTGGGAACTCATGAAGAGTCAGAGCGGTAGAAGTGACCAATGAGAAGCCTATAGAACAAATGTAGGCAGGGATTCTGTGTCATTCACAGACTTCAAGGCCGACGTTCATGGTTAGTTATTACTGTTATCGTTTGGTTAAATATACTCTAAAGCTCGGTTTAGAAAGCGTTTAAGGTTTTCAGTTTCTCTCTCTTGGATAGCGTTAGCATTTTAGGCTCCGACTCTCGTTTAGTTGCGTTTGAAATGATGGTTTATGGAAATGTCCTGGCTGTGAAGCTGGGGATTTCCAACAGAGGGAGTTGGGAGGGGTATCTTTCAGAAAACGTCTGCCTTATCCACAAAAGTGAGCTTTTCTGATGGAACGACTCGGACGTCTCGGTGTACCGACTCGGCAAATTCGAAAAAGGGGTCTGAATCTTGGACCACCAAGATACACTACAGTGTAGTGTTTTGTGTTGGTTAAGAAGTCAAGCAGAATCTAATCTTCAGTGTAGAGCTGTTAAAGCAGAGCGCACTGCGGGTTCCATGATTATAATGCACATGAAATATCGAAATAAAAATTCTTTTATATATTGAATCTTTGTCAGAGTGAAAAAAACAAAATGGCCACCCGGTAGGGACGGGCGAGATCTTATCGTTTGCGATACACCGGTAGAAATTCTCCCAACGATAAGAATCAGTCTTGCCGTGATTATTACAATAAATCCTCGTCGACGACGTATTTGTGTGCGGCGGTGTGCGACCTGTTCGCAGCTCACGTGCAGAGCGAAAGCGGTACGGCGGAAGGCGGACGAGAAGCTGAGGAGGAGTTCGCCGCTAAACGAGGAGCTACCTCTACACTCTGGAACTGGTTTGTTTACAGAAAATCAGTTTTATTTTTAAAACTCTCACGATCACAGCTATCATTTCATTTCAAAAACAGTGGCGCACGGTACTATATTTATATCATCCCTGATATCGTTATCGCAGTAAATACCAGAAGATATCGTGATCTAGTTTTAAGTCCATATCGCCCATCCCTACCACCTGGTTTCTTCAAGCCGGTACCACCGAACTCCTGGATTCCATTCTGTGGAACATGATTTTAAAATAATCCTGTCAGTCTGTGAGGTTTGGTACAAGTGGCTACTTGAGCAACCTGATAAAGGAAGTTGATACACAAATGGAGAAGTAAAAATACCAGGATGTGGCCAGTCTTTGGGGTAATGATATTAAATCTGTATATATTTTACGTTTGTCGAAACACTGGGTGGTTTTTTCAACGTGTTTTTATTTGCTTTTGCTAGTTTTTCATCACTACAACACTAAACATTAAAATGTGATTTAGAAAAATCTCTGATGCAGTCGTGGAATATTTATTTAGTACGAGCAGTCGCTAATATATATAATCGTAGCTGCAGTCAGCCGAGTCAGATCGCTAACAAGAACCTCTCGAGTTACTGGAGCACTACAATCCCCTCCGAAACTATTGGAACAGCAAGCAGTTCCATTGTTTTCGCTGTAGAGTGAAGATATCTGGGTTTGAGATCCAGTGAATATGAGAAGGGAGTTTTATCATTTCAGCTTTTATTTCCTGGTATTTATATGTAGACGCGTTATACGACACAGAACACAGCGCATTTTGTATCAGACCACCCAATTTGTAGGCAGGCAAAAATATTGGAACATGTGACTGATAGGTGTGTCCTGTTACCCAGGTGTGTCCTGTTAGATTGATCGTTTAAACAGTAAATAGCCCCGAACATCTACTCTTGGTTTAAGGCTTCGGTTTCCCCCAAATGTTTTATGTTGTTTAACACATCTATATGAAAATACCAGGAAATCCTAAACTCTCCTTCTCAGTTCATTCATACAAGCTGACGTCTTTCACAGAATGCAAATCTGCTATTTGCATACAGGAAAGAGACCAGCGTGCTGCACCTTTAATATCGTGAACTCAACCTTAACATCCAGGATTAAAGCTTGTGACAGTTCTCCCTCGCAGCAGCACTGACAGGAGCGCAGGTTTATATTAATGCGCTCTTTCTAATACGTTATCGTTTCTATAGTAACGGCTCATTCACGGGGACTTCTGCAGCTGATGTTCCATATAAATGCTTTTTTTTTTTTTTTTTTTTTTTTAAACGTGAGTGTGTGTTTATTTAGATTTTTTTTTGGAAGCAGTCTACAGTGTCAGCGCTTCGTAACCTTGTTACACGTTAGCTAAGTCCATGTGCAATAAAGTTTGCTAACTTCCCAAACTCATTTCCGTGCAGTATAGGATAAATCCGTCCTGTGGTAAATTCGTTACGTGATTTCTGTACGTTTTTCGTATACTGTACACACACGTGCCTTTTTTTTTTCTCCCTCGCTACGTGATCCAGGTTAGCATAAATATAACGGACAGAACCCTAGACACCGACGATCTACCGAGCGCTGATCAATACCGGCTACTCGTCACGTTACAAAACGCTGCCCGTTAAATAAAATCCTCGCGTTATTTCCTGTCATTAAACTAAGAACGCGGTGTGAATTTTTTACGACGTTTAATTTACCGCTAAATGCTAACGCTAATCCGAAACAAATGATTGGTTGATCTAGCTATCTAAAATACCTCCAATACCGACTACAGTTTCTGTGGCGTACATCTGCAAACGTTTCAGATGATCGACGAGGCTATGTTCCGACATGCTGTTCACTAGAGCGACGCGAAGGTGACGCTTTGTACAGCCAGCTGATGTTAGCTAGCTAGCTAAAACACAGAGTGAAGTAGCAAAAACACACACTTCTGCGTGCTTTTGCTGTGTGTATTTTTGTCTCTCGGGCACCGAGTGGTGTTTTCGGGTCGTCCGGCGGTGATATTTTAAGAACGGGCGGCTGAGCGTTTGTAGGGTTTTATATGTAAGAATTCCGAACAGGGTCAAAGGTCACAACAAGTGCAAACGTCTGAAGTAGTTTTTCTTCAGCAGCGTCCTTCCTGTTTGAAGTATATTTCACGGGTGGTTTAATATGCGTCCGATTATATGACATTAAAATGGTCTGTGTTAACATTAGATCACTGAGACCTTCAGCGTTTCTTATCGCTAGCTAGCTAGCCGAGTAGCTGAAATACTACCGACCCCACCTCACCCCACCTCACCACACCATCTTGATGATGTATGACTGATGTACCGGTGACGATTTGTACTGAATGCATCTAAAAACCTCCACAGAGTCCAATCGGACAAAAATCCTACAGACTGCAGCTTCAAGTATTGTCTGTGTTGTGTGTTTTTATTTTTATTTTAGCAAAGAAGAAAAAGATGGAACGGGATGCGAAAGCGAAAGTAAGCACACCTGAGTTTAGTTGAAGAATATGGAGAATGTGCGTGTTTGGGGTTTTTTTTATGTCCTAAAATGCGGATGGCGTTTATTTTTAGGGCCCCGTACAGAGACGGAAAGCTAAGAACAGCGAGCCGGAGAGAGAGCTGGAGTCGAAGGAAGACACGCTGCCGGACAGCACTGTAGCGTTAACGGGTGAGGTTCTCCGACCAGGTCACGTTCACACACACGTGCTTGTTTGTTTTAGTTTTAGTCGGCATGAACGAGCTAAAGTTCAGAGTGTCACCGCGTCCCGTCGCGTCTCTCCCCGACAGAACCGGACCGAAACCCGGATCTCGGCTCGCCGAGTAAGACCACGCTGAGTTACCTCCCAGACGTCTGCGCTGTTGTGGAGGTCACCACTGAGAACGAGGAGTCAGCAGTCAGCTCCACTCAGATCCCATACAGCTTCCAGATCTCCCCCGTGTCGTGTTACGCCGGTACGTTCCATTTGGACACGCCCACTGGGACACGCCCACTCGGAGGGTTTAGCAGTTCCAGGTTCTTTATACAACATTTTATCATTGAACTTTTTTTTTTGGCACGATAAAACACTTTCTATTGACACTAAAATGATTTCTGTATACACTCTGCCAGTCAAAAGTTTTTGAACCCCCTGTATTAAGATTTTTGGTTAAACTTCAAGAAATGGATTCAAGTTCAGTTTTTATTGTTTTTTAGGCTCGGGTATGTTTTTCGTTTAGTTTTTAATGTAGTTGTTGTTGTTTTGTTTTTTTTAGATTTTGAGATTTTTTTTTTAGCAGTTTTTTTCTTTTATTTAGAGATATTTTTAGTTTTAGGTGTATCACTGTAGAATTCGATGTGTTGAGTTTTTAGCGCTTTTTAGTTTTGTGTTGTTTTTACATTTAGAGATGTTTTATACTGCGTTCGGTTTAAAGAAAGTTTTTAGGTTTTTATTTGTACTTTTTTAGTTTTTTTTTTTTTTCCTTTTGTAGTAAGTTCTTATCTTCAGAGATCTTTTTAGTTTTGTCGTTCTTTTTTTTTTGCTTGTTTTTATGTTTGTAGATTTAGAGAGATTTTTGCGTTTTTTTTTTTAGTGTGTGTGGGTTTTTTTTTTTTTTTAAATGTCTGGAGATCATTTTTAGTTTCGTTTTTTTTTGTGTGTGTGCTCAAGAATTACAGAATCTAAAGTAGAAAATGGGAACCGAGAAATGTTCATTAAAAAATTGAGGTAACGGGTAAATGGCAGATGTGAATCACTCTAATTTGCACATAAACATATGTTTGTGTTAGAAACATCAACGGTAAGACAGCTGTTACACCACAGCGCTGCTGAATTCTGGATTCTGATTGGTCAGAAGGTGTTGATAAATTATCTAGAACAGTAGCGCAGGTTCACATTAATGCACTCGTTCTGATACGTCATCGTTTCCATAGTAACGGCTCGTTCACGGACTCCAAAACCCGTGTAATTGTTGATATGGTGAAGTTCTCTGTAATGAGGCGTTTATTCAACATTTATGGAAGGAGTCTCCAGTGTCAGAAACGTACATTGAGCCTCTGCTGTTGTATAAGAGAGGAGTAGAAGACGTGGAGAGTGCAGGTATAGGGGATTCATTTACTTTGTGATGGTAACAGTAACTAAGCGGCTGAAAATAGTGTCGCTGAAGAACTGGAAGGAGAAGTGAGAAATGTTTGTCGTTTTAGTCAGAAGAAGAACAGGCCACTGATCTGGAACATTATTTAAGTAGAGTTGACAGGAATTAAACCTACTCAGTCAGTCTAGGGAGTGTAATGGTTACAGCTATACAGCTATATAACCCTTTAGAATTTTCTAGATTTCTGCATAAATATGAGCTAAAACATCATCAGATTTTCACACACGTCCTAAATGTAGACGTAGAACCCGATTAAATGGGACAAAAATATTAAACTTGGGCATTTTTGCTCCAAATATTACACACTTGATCCAATATTACACATCTGTGAGTTTTCATTTATGTTTAGTGATATTCTTTTTTTTTTTTTTTTAAGTTTGTAATGATTTTTAGATTGAAATTTTTCATTTTAGTTTTTGGTCTGTTGTTTTTTTTTTTTTTTTTTTTTTTTTTTTTTTTTTTTAACTTTACAGATATTTTTTATTTATATTCGTTAAAATTATATTTTATATATTATATAAATATATATTATATATATTTTATAAATATATTATTTTATATAATTATATATAAAATTATAATTATATTTTTAAAAGGTTGGAGATATTTTAATGTTAGGTTTGGTGATATTATTATTATTATTATTATTATTATTATTATTTTTTTTTTTTTTTTTTTTTTAAGTACTTTGTAGTGATTTTTAGGTTTTATTTGTAATTTTAGTTTATAGTGTAAATGTAAACGGTAAGCAGGGGGCGCTGTGGAAGCGAGTCCGTTCAGAAAGGTCCTCTGCTTGGTAATCAAAAGAAGTAACCTTGCGAGTATTTAACATGAGCGTATTGGATGGTATTTGAGGTTGATTGTATGATGATTACGTCACGCCGAGTTGGACTCATCCTGTTGTTTTCCTTTAACAGAGAGCGACACTGAGAACACACACAGTGGGGAAGAGTCCGAGGTGTGTAAACTTTCACACTGCAGTCACACTGAATCCCTGGCCACCTGACGCCTTTCCTTTCACGCAGAGTCCACTAACAAGACCTGCTTTTATTTCATCCGTCAGCAAACTCACTTACTTTAACCTCTCAGACTCCAAAAACACCCGATTTGATTTTTTTAAACACATATATACGAGGAGCCGGAGCACGAGAAACTTGAGCGCTTAATTTAAAAAAAATAATTCATTAATTTTATATATCACATTTTAATAATTTTTATATTATTTATATTCTTTCTGTTTTAGAGAATTTTTTTTTTTTAGTTTTTGTTTTATAAGTTATTTTTAGTTTTTAGTATTTTTTTTATATTTAGAATTTTTTTTTTTCCTTTTTTGTAAATTAAATTTTGGGTTGTTTTTTTTTTAAGGTTCCGGGATGTTTGTAGTGGGGTTTTTCTTTTTATTTAACTTTTTTAAAGAGTTTTTGGTTGAGATATTTTTAGTTTTTCGCATTTTTATTTCTTTTCGGTTTTCGGGTTAGTGTTTCTTAGCTTTAGCGACGTTGTGGTTTTAGCTTTGCTTTTAGTTTCAGGGTCTATTTCGAGATGTTTTCAGTTTTACGTGTTTTATATTAAAGATGTCTGTAGTTCGAGTCTTTAGTATCTGTTTTTAGTTTTAAGTTTTGCTTTAAAGTTTGAAGTTTTAGTTTTTAGTTCTGTCGATGAGTCTGCCAGTCTTCATGGCTCTGCCGTGCGTCTGTACTTTCAGTTTAGTCCAGGGTTTGTTTTTTGTCTCCTCTTCATTTCAGAGCTGCACAGTGTGTTATTTAAACCCAGGCACTAAAAACAGAATTAAAAATAGACCCCCGGTGCGATCACAGTCTTCCTGTCACACTAAAAACAAACAGCGTCATGTCTCTGAATGGATGAATCTTATTATTATTATTATTATTATTATTAGCTTTTCTGTCGCACAACTGCTGACGTTTGTGTGAATAACAGTGTGCGTAGCAAAATTCTGAACAGTTGTGATTATGAATAAGTGTTTTGTAGCCTTGCCGTATTTCGTATTTGAGGTCTTTCCCTCTCGGACACCTTTATTAATTGGCTTATTAAATGTTCGAGGTGTGTTAAAACGGGGGAAAAGCAGGAAATGATGAAAGGTAGGAGCATTCATAAGCTGGAATTAATTGGAATGAAGTATCGAGGGTTAAAATGTCCGTCATCTGACGTCTTGAAGGAATTTCAGCGCATGGGTTTATAACAACACAGGTTTTAATACCTGATGGAAATGAAAACAGCTCCTGGTGATAAAGCTGGTGACACAGTCTGTGTTTGTTTTCTCCCACCTCCAGCCTCAGGACCTGTCCATCGGTTCGAGGCAGTCGTGCTCCTCGGTACTCAGGATCGCTCCCGGCTCTGCGGACAAATCGCCGTCGTTCAGCTCAGAAAAGACGAACTTTTGGGTGACGAGCTGCCGAGAGGACTCCCCCATGATCAGCTACGAGGCGGAGCCGTGGCGCCCGTTCCTCCCTACCCTCACCTTCGATTTCAGCACCAGCTCCACGTCTCGTGCCAGCGTCATCATGAAAGCCGTGGACCTTTCCTCCAAAAAGACGTAGAACGGCGATTTCGCTGCCAAACAGCTGCACCGGTGTCGTTTTTTTACTCCACGTGCATCCCTGGACAGGCGCAGTGAATACCCCTCCCCCCACCCCCCACCCCCCACCGGTGCTGTATTCAATCCCTGGGAGCGTACAAGGTGTACTTTTATCTGAATGTAAGGCCATGCAAAGTTAAAAGCTAGTCGAGTCGCCGACCCGCGAAACGGCAATAAAGTTAAAGGTGTCGCTGGCTCGCGTTGGCGTTAGCTAGCCAGCATCCTTTCCGAGCGGTTTATTTTTTATCCAAAAATGTTTCAGTGGCTCGGTGAACTCGGTGATCCTGAACAAGTCCATGCAGCGTCTGCGATCGATAAGTACCGGCTTTATAGACCCGTCAGGATTAGGGCATTTCAGCTCACTGTTAATAATGATAAATAATAATAACAAGTACCGGCCGTTAACTGCTGATTATTTTCCAAATTTAATGAAATAAAAGTATTAGAAATTCGCAATCACTTTTCCTGATGACAAATTGAGTCGAGATGTCGAGTATAACGGATTATCATCACACGCCTCTTCAACACTATAATGTGGGTTTTCTTTTTTTTCTCCGTGTAGGAAATCCAGCTAGGATGATTTTTTTACATTTTTTATATCTATATCAGGATCGAGTTATTTAATTTTGCATGGCCTAAACCAAAGACATACCTCAACTAACTAGTACATTTGGAAGAAAAAAAACAAACAAACTTGTATAGAATTACCTCAGAGACTCACGGTTCATTGCACTCAAAGTGAAGTATTAATTACAGGATCATGGATCTTACATACGGCACAAGACTTCATCAAACCCAGCTTCTTTCATAACAGCAGGTAGGGATGCATCGATACCGACCCTGCTATCGGTAGTACTCGTTAAAAAATGTTCTTACAAACGCTCCGGTACCGTAGTCTGTTAGCAGGCGATCGTGCTTCGTGACGTAATCCTACAGGACGTCGTTGTGCTAATGAACAGACGACAGGAAATTGTGCAAACTGTTCTGTATGAACAAAGTCAACATGAGGAACTGCAACGCAAGACGCCCGGTGAAACGTCCTTGTGTCTGACGATACCGATAAATACTCTAACATCATAAACATAGGAAGCACAAGGAGTTCTTCGCTAACAGAACACGCTAGCAACTACATACAATCTTCCTCGATGTCACCTGATTGATTAATCGTGCTGGTATCAATATCAATATGCATCCCTAGTAGCAAAGTTGTGCTTGCAGTTCTCAGGTAGCGGTAGAGTTATTCATATGAAAGCACAGATGGTAGATTAATGCTAAACACATGCTAATGCTATTGCAAATGCTAATGCTAATAGATGGCCTGGTGTAAAGCAAAGTTGACAGACTGGGTTTTAACCCAAACTAACGATGATGAAATGAAGCGGGGGATCTACGAGAGAGCGAATACATTACACTACACTACACTACACGCGTCGGCTCACGCGTCCCGCTCACGCGTCCCGCTCGCTTCTGGACCAGACTGAAGGCTTGCGACACGACTGTGCGAGAAAACGATTGAATCGTCTGTACACGATATTACACTGCTACGACATCCTGCGGTAATAAATGAGACCGCCTGTAGGCTCCGCCCACAGCCGCACGCTCTCGACCGCACTCGCGGTGCGCGCTCGTGTTCTGCAGTTGCTTAAATGGAGAATATTTTGTGCTCGTTAAATGTGACGTGATATTTATCTAACAGTGTTCTTTCGACTCCGTATCATTACACACGCGCACCATTAGCATCAGTTAAATATATTTATTACAGAAAATTATGCAAATAATTTTACAAATAATAATAATAATAATGATGATAAGGATGAGATTAAATACACGGTTTCTCCTCTCTTTAAACTGGAAATGGTGTAAATGCTTGCTGTCCTGTCTGTCTGCCTGTCTGTCTGCCTGTCTGTCTGTCTGTCTGCCTGTCTGTCTGTCTGTCTGCCTGTCTGTCTGTCTGTCTGCCTGCCTGTCTGCCTGCCTGTCTGCCTGTCTGCCTTTTTCGGACCGCGAACACTGAGATGCGATTTCAGATCCTCAGACTGATCCTACAGACTACGCACGTGACCCAACACGTCGTCAGTTCCCCAATCGCAGTTTTACTTCCTACTTGTAGGGGTGGGGCCACGTGACATAAATATCCACCGTACTTGAAGATATTTTTATAATAAACATTATGTATCACGAGATATAAGTTTGCTAGCGTTCAGCGATACAGTAGCGCTGCATTTTCTTTCAAACAAAAAAACAAACAAACAAAAAAAAAAAAAAACGATATAATATCTACAAAAATAAAAAAAATTTACTTTAAACTGAAACTCCTAGTCATTTAAAAAAACTGAATTAAAAGTAATAAAAAGGTTCAGAGGAGAATTTTTATGTCAACTCGGCTGCTTCCAGAGTTTGTAATCGCTATTTTTACCAAAAAAAAAAAAAAAAGAATAAAAAATTTAGAAATAGATCTCACAATGCGTTCAACGATGGTTTCTCATCAGAGCAAAAAAAAAACCAAACGCACGCCTACAAGTAAGAACATTAGCAGTCGCTATACGCACATCTAGCGTGAGCGTCGGTTCCGGACGATTATATCGTTTGCTGGGATGTTTTTCTTGTTTACGTGGTACGACAGGGAAGCCTTGCTTGGGAGATGTAAAATGTTTTGCACCGGGTCACCTGACCGTCACATCACACACCTTCGACTGCTCATTACTTTATTACAGTAGAGGACTAATCTCTTAACACTCGGCGAAGCAGACGTATCCGTGTGATCGCTGTAGCTCTCGAGTTCTCATGTAGTACACGGTTAGGTGTTTTTCCCGCGCACACACACACACTCGGCGTTGCCGTGAATCCGGTGTGTGGCGCTGAGAGACACTAAACTGTCGTGCAGAAATGTTCAGTAGTGCGAATCTTTTGAAGCCTTCTGCGATTTTTGCATTCGCAAGGTTTATAAATGACTAGATTTGTACATTAGGGTTTGTAATTGTGGGTGTTTTTAGATATTTTTGAAGGTTTGGGAGAATGATTTCATAAACAAAATGAAATATGAATCAATAAAAAAACCCCTTCAATAATGTACAGGATGTGTAGCGTGTCGAAATCAATTCCTGCACCATCACAGCACCGAAGGGACCGGCGTAGCCGAGACGACAGACCGCGAGGTCACGCGACACGTTCGCACACTCGCTCATAGCCTTTATCTTAGACATCCACTTACCGCCATGGGAGGAAACCGGAGAGAACCTGAAGGAAACCCACACGGACACGAGGAGAACACGTGAAACTCCACACGGACAGTAACCCGAGCGCAGGATCAACCCGAACACCCCGGAGATCTCGTCCTACCAGTTCCCACCTATAGGACGATAAATGATAGCGCCCGTAAGCCCCGCCCCCTCCATGCTCTCACATGCTCTGGACTGCACACGCGGGGCGCTCTCGCGTTCCACAGAATCCACTGAAAAATTTCACCAAAAACCGGTTTGAAAGAAAAAAATTTAAAAATGACCCACGCGTCCAAGGTTTCAGATTTAACACTTTATAAATAATATTACACGTGACATAAATATATCACCATACTTGAAGATTTTTTTCAAATAATATACATGACGTATCGTGATTTATAGATTTGATGACCAAATTCCAGCGATACAGTAGTGCTGCATTTACAGCGGATCTAAAAAGTCTACACACCCCCGGTACAAAAAAAAAAAAAAAAAAAAAACGAAAGAAACCGAGAGAAATCATGTCAGAACCTTTTCTTTATCTTTATTGTGAACTTGCTATATATAAACTAAAGGGGAAAATAATAAGAAGAATATATATTTATATTTTTTAACATTAATAAAATGTACAATAATCTAGCAGCGTAAGTATGCACACCCCTAAACTAATACTTAGTCGAAGCAGCTTTAGAGTCGATCGCATTTGGAATCATCTTGACTCTTTTTACGAAAGCAATTTTGTAAGATCTTTGATTGGATTTATTTTTGACGGTGGGAATCGAACCCCCGACCGTGAGCGTGTTCAGTTTATGTCTCAGATGTTGAATCTTTTTATGTTAATGACGAAGGGCGTCGGATTCAGGTGTGGCTTCTGCTCGGTTGGAATGAAAACCTGCCACACCGGCCCTTTGTGGATAAAGATCGGACACCTCTGCCCTAGAGGGCTTTTTTTTTTTTCTACCCTAGAGGGCACTTGATAACATTTAATCTACTGTAGGGGTGTCATAGAGGGCACGATCATGTTTTATCTACCATAAAGGCACCCATGAGAGCACGTTCAGGGAATTTTTGACCATCAACGCCCAGGACACTGAGTCTGAGCCAATACCTTTAGAAAGGTCAGACATTTTGTAAATCTTTGCAGCACACGTACAGCGTCGACGTGTCCCAAATCTGATTTCCCGCACAAGTCCAATCCGCAGTGCTTACATTTTAGTCTCCGATTTTTTCGTTTCGATTGTATTTTATAATAATTGTACACAGGAACCCCGAACTGCTTCACAAGTTTAAAAGCTACAAGGCACAATAACGGCTCATTTAAAAGCAAATTATAAAAAAAAAAATTTTTATTGTAGTGTCACATTGATTTAAAAAAAAAAAAAAAAAAAAAAAAAAAAAAAAAAAAACACAGACAAAATAATAAAATAACTCTTCCATGCAGACGTGCTGGAAGTTCACTGAGCTTTACAGTGGTACAAAGTGTTAGTAGTGGTATTAGTTCGTTAAAGATTAAAAACAGTGCAGGGAAAAGAAACCTGGCGCTGCATCACTTCATTCAAGATTCCTGACGAGGCTCGTCATCATGATCTTTTTAAAACGTACGCCCATCTTTTCACGGCGAAGCGCACCCCCCACCCCCACCCCCCGAACAGCTCCTACAGCAGAACTGCAGTCAATGCCGTCGATTTAGGGTTAAAAAGTGAAAAATATCAATAAACTACATTAAGATTAAAAATAGGTTTTAAAGATATCAGTAAAGTCAATTAAGAGTGTGATTTCAGCTCAGTGGCTGTGTGTCTGCCCCTGAAACTGGATCTACGGTGTGTACTGTGCAAAGTAAACCGACTCGGATATGAGATTAGACCCGGAAATCAGGGGAATTTTCACAGGATTTAACGGCACGATAGCACAAATACGTCAAGGTTCACAAACCTTATTTATGGCATTAGTTAACATCGTTAAACGATGATTAATGTTAAAGTAATCAACACTTGTGCTAAACGATTGTTCAGATGTAAACTGAATATTCAATTTTAGATTTGACTTCAACTCTCAGTAACTTCGACAGAGAGACGAAAGAGAGTCTGCTGAGGGAACGGCTGTTTGTAGCTGCTATAACGTAAGTGATGACGGGACGTTCCACAACATTAAATGCAACTATAAACGGATAAAAAAAAATGATGCTGTAATTGTAATTGTAACATTGTAATAATTGGCAAATTGCTGTGGGATAAGAGGAATAAATCACGTCAGGATGTGCGGTTATAGGAAATTAATCAATTATTTTGCAGGGTGGTAACAGTAGCTCCGCACCGCACCGCACCGCACCACCCAGATGTCGATCATTTTCCCCTAACAGCACAACACGGAGTGTTTTTTTTTCTTGCATACTCCATCGATAACTCGATATCAATCCGCACAACAGAAATAAATGCTAAAATATCGATCGGCCGAACTCGGGTCAGCGGGATTAAAAGCTAGATTTCCACAAATTAACGAGCGCAAACATTTCGTAAAACATTATCTTATCTAAATGGAATAAACCTTACCGTGTAAACAATCAAATTGATACAAGTGTTGATTACGTGACTATTATTAACGCTATATTACTGTTCACACTGATGATTTGTTCATTAAATGTTAATGAAGGGAATCTTATTATAAAGCATTACCTATAGAGCTTCATCTCATTTCTGTATTTTGTGATTGAAAACGTAAAAAAAAATAAAGAGAGAGAGAGAGAGAGAGAGAGAGAGAGAGAGAGAGAGTCACTATTTCTCAAAGTACGGCAGGTAAAAGAACTTGAATCCCCTTTGCCCTCTAACAGCACAGCTTATGTAGATCACGTGGTAAACTGTAAGGGAAGAAAAAATATACATGTATATATTTAAATCAATCAGAGCACAAAACTGCACTAATTTTATCTCAAAGTGTAACACTCAACATTTTGTTCAATCACTAGCCACTGTTTCATATATATGTCTATTACATATCACCGCAGCACTGTTCAGATCTGGACTGTGATTGGTCAGAAGGTGTTGGTTATAGTATTTATATTATATATGTTTCTCAGTAACATGACACGCTTCGTCTTATTAATGTCAGGAAAGAGAGCAGAGTGAGGGCTGGCGAGGGAATGTTTATAGCTGCTATAACGTAAGTGACGACCGGAACTACCCCGTTTAATGGATGCTCCACAACACTAAATGTAACTATAAATGGATAAAAAAGTGAGACATGTCGTTCATGAACACTCTCAAAGGCAAGGTGGAGATTACTACGAGACCTTATAGTGCTGCTTTCACAGATCTGACCCCCATTAACAATCTTGCTACAGATTACAAACAGGCCCCGCCTTCTTTTCTTTCCACGTTATCATCTATTACAGCATAACATCAGAGATCATGATATATACCAGACATGGAACATGTCACTTCACTCGCCAAGGCAAAATATGAACTTTGTGTACCTTAAAACTGGCTTAATGCCCATATGTGACTTCTTAATAAATATATATATATATAAAATGTATAAAAAAAAAAAAACATACCACCGGGAATGAAGAGAAGAAATCCAGATACAAAGAAAATTGCACTTGAAACCTCTGTTAAGAAATAAAGCACAGGTGTGTTTTCCCACTATTGTAACACACACTCATACACATAATCAGACATGTACGGTTACACACACACACACACACACACACACATCCATACACTAGCACACATCACCATTCAGCTGTCAAAGGAAGTGTTAATGCTTTCGATACACAACATTTTGATGAATCTCACCTGCGTGTGGGTTTAACTCGAGGACAATGCCTGTAAAAATCAGAGCTGAGGAGACAGAGAGAGACAGAGCGGTCCGTAACATTCGGTAACCAGATTATATAAAACTACACTCTGAGTGGGAGGGAATAATTCATGACCAGGCAACAAAATAAAAACAGTGCCTGCAACTCAGCAACGCGGAGCTGGTTTAGTTATCTAGTTTTGGGTTTCTCAGCTCCCGATGCACAGAGATTTAAACTGGTGTTTAAATCTTACCAACTCCAGTGATGAGGAGGAGGAACGAGGCGAGCACCACTCTTCTGTTCTTTTTTATTAAAGGATGAGACGTCCACCTGAGAACACAAAACAAAAGCCGCTCTCATGTTAAAATATATGGTTTATTCATCTATTATATTACCTACGAATTACAAAAGGCATGAGTGTGTCATATGACAGTAATGCAAATGTTCAGTGCCCTACCGAGTGAGTAGCTTAATGAACCTGCCTGCTGCCTCGTCGTTACTGACCGAGCGAGCCAGCCCGCCTCGTAATTACTGACCGAGCGAGCCAGCCCGCCTCGTAGTTACTGACCGAGCGAGCCAGCCCGCCTCGTCGTTACAGACCGAGCCAGCCAGCCCGCCTCGTCGTTACTGACCGAGCCAGCCAGCCCGCCTCGTATTTGTTGACTGAGCGAGCCAGCTCGCCTCGTATTTGTTGACCGAGCGACCCAGCCCGCCTCGTATTTATTGACCGAGCGAGCCAGCCCGCCTCGTATTTATTGACCGAGCAAGCCAGCCCGCCTCGTATTTATTGACCGAGCGAGCCAGCCCGCCTCGTATTTATTGACCGAGCGAGCCAGCCCGCCTCGTAGTTACTGACCGAGCGAGCCAGCCCGCCTCGTATTTGTTGACTGAGCGAGCCAGCCCGCCTCGTATTTGTTGACCGAGCGAGCCAGCCCGCCTCGTATTTATTGACCGAGCAAGCCAGCCTGCCTCGTATTTATTGACCGAGCGAACCAGCCTGCCTCGTATTTATTGACCAAGCGAGCCAGCCCGCCTCGTAGTTACTGACCGAGCGAGCCAGCCCGCCTCGTATTTGTTGACTGAGCGAGCCAGCCCGCCTCGTATTTGTTGACTGAGCGAGCCAGCCCGCCTCGTATTTATTGACCGAGCAAGCCAGCCTGCCTCGTATTTATTAACCGAGCGAACCAGCCTGCCTCGTATTTGTTGACCGAGCGAGCCAGCCCGCCTCGTAGTTACTGACCGAGCGAGCCAGCCTGCCTCGTATTTATTGACCGAGCGAACCAGCCTGCCTCGTATTTATTGACCGAGCGAACCAGCCCGCCTCGTAATTACTGACCGAGCGAGCCAGCCCGCCTCGTATTTGTTGACTGAGCGAGCCAGCACGCCTCGTAGTTACTGACCGAGCGAGCCAGCCTGCCTCGTATTTATTGACTGAGCGAGCCAGCCCGCCTCGTATTTGTTGACTGAGCGAGCCAGCCCGCCTCGTATTTATTGACTGAGCGAGCCAGCCTGCCTCGTAGTTACTGACCGAGCGAGCCAGCCCGCCTCGTATTTGTTGACTGAGCGAGCCAGCCTGCCTCGTATTTATTGACCGAGCGAGCCAGCCCGCCTCGTATTTATTGACCGAGCGAGCCAGCCTGCCTCGTAGTTACTGACCGAGCGAGCCAGCCTGCCTCGTAATTACTGACCGAGAGAGCCAGCCTGCCTCGTAGTTACTGACCGAGAGAGCCAGCCTGCCTCGTAGTTACTGAGCATCTAAGCAATTGAGTCCTCCAGTTGCTCAATGACAGAATGAATAAGAGAGCCAACCAGCCACATAGTGACCGATCGAGTAGCTTTAATAAGTTAGTGAGTGAGCCAGGAACATAGTGACCGATTACGCCAGCGGGGAGCTTAATGATTGACCGAGTAAGTGCGCCAGCCAGCCAATTACTCAAACAACCAAACAACTCAGCCAGCCATTATTATATATCTAGTGTCTATAAAGCACGAGGAGTAGTGACTGCCCGAGGAGCGAGCGGGCCAAACAAGTGAGTGAGCCAGTAGGTTAGAACCTTCATGAGTCACCTCCATTTCCAGATCATCTTCTTTGTTGACTTTAGGTTTTGAATTAACCTAACATCAGATAACCCCAGAGGTATCAGAGCATGTTTTCCTTTAGCTTATCTTCCCGCAACGATAATTTCCCAGGAACTAGATCTCACAGCCGCCAACAGTCCTGCCAATCTGCCCAGGATTTTGACTCCTTACTGATAAACTGCACATTATTTCAGTCAAATATTTAGTCTGTGCACCCACAGAACCGTGGTGTGTGTGTGTGTGTGTGTGTGTGTCTGTCTGGGTGTGTGGGTGTGTGTTTACCCGCAGCAGTGTGCAGAGAGCTGTGTAACGGAGCTGAGTGTGCTGAATGACCACTGGGAGCTGCAGTAAGACAGCGTGGCTGGATCACTGTAACACACACACACACACACACACACACTTTACAACATGAATATAAGAGTTTAAAAACACGGTGAATCATTGTGTCAATACAATATTATAATATCTTCAAGCAGCATTATAAAGGTTTTGGCAATTATTGTGATACTGACATTTAATTTAATACCAGCCGAGTAGTTTCATTAATATGCTTTTTTCGAGCATGAAAAGTACACACACACACACACACACACACACAACATGAGAAAGGAACTGAAATTCTGACCTGATTTTAAAAAGGTTGTTGAAGGTGGAGTTTACAGGACTGCCCAAGACCTCTTCATTCTCCAGGTTCTGTGATTCAAATATATACACACACATATATATATATATATAAAAACACCTCCTACAGTATATATGCACTATTTATTTTGATTTCTATACATTTATTTACTGATTACTAGTAGACACTTAAACCGTATAAAATACAGCGCCCTCCACTAATATTGGCACCCCTGGTAAATATGAGCAAAGACGGCTGTGAAAAATTGTCTTTATTGTTTAACTTTTTGATCTTTTGTTCAAAAAAAAAAAAATCACAAAAATACTCCGCTCTCATGGATATCAAACTATTGCACAAACACAACACGGGTTTACCAAGAAAAAAAATCTCTGTTAAATATGGGTGTGCAACAATTATTGGCACCCCTATGAATTCATATGAGAAAATATGTGTGAAATTTATTCCTATTAATATTTTACATTGTTTGGTGCACCTGGGTGACTAGGAACAGGAAATTGTTCAACTATGACTTCCTGTTTCACAGGGGTATAAATATGAGGTAACACACAGGCCAAATTCCCTTAGTCATTCATAACAATGGGTAAGAGCGAGGAATGTAGCTGTGATGTGCGGGAAAAGGTTGTTGAGCTTCACACAATGGGGCGTGTCTATAAGAAAATAGCACAAGCATTGAAAACGCCCGTTTCACCATCAGGACAATGATTAAGAAGTTCCAGTCGACTGGAGATGTTATGAATGAACCTGGAACTGGACGTGTGTCTATATCGTCTCAACGCACTGTGAAGAGGACGGTTCGAGTGGATAAAACATCTCCAAGGATCACAGCTGGAGAACTGCAGAAGTTAGTCGTGTCTTGGGGTCAGAAAGTCTCCAAAACTACAATCTGAAGTCACCGACATCACCACAAGCTGTTTGGAAGGGTTTCAGGAAAAACCCTCTGCCAGAAAGCTTCAAATGGGCCGTGGTTGGATCTTCCAGCAGGACAATTATCCAAAACATCATCAAAATCAACACAAAAACAGTTTACTGACCATAAAATCACGGTCCTGCCCTGACCATCCCAGTCCCCTGACCTGAACCCCATGGAGAACCTGTGGGGTGAACTGAAGAGGAGAGTCCACCAGCGTGGACCTGAAATGTGAAGGATGTGGAGAGATTCTGTACGGAGGAACGCTCTCAGATCCCTCGCCATGTATTCTCCAACCTCCTCAGGCGTTATAGGAGAAGACTCAATAATTGTTGCACACCTATATTTAACTAAGATATTTTTTGATAAACCTGTATTGTGTTTGATAATTGTTTGATATCCATGAGAGCGAACAAAACATCTAAAAGGTTAAACAATAAAGAATTTTTCACAGCCTTCACTCCTCATATTTTCCAAACTATGAAAAGGAATAAAATGTAAATAAACGCAGCGAGCGGCTCCTCGCCTGGTATTTGAGGTTGCTGTGATCCATCGTTCCGTTGGAGGAGGAGGGAAGACTCTGCGGTTTGGAGAAAGTCAGGGGGCCGAACGTCATCTCTCCATCACGATCCCTCTCTCTTTCCTTCCATCCGTCCAAATCCCCCTCTGGCCCCGCCCCGTCCTCCTCCCCCTCCAATGAGAAGGCATCGTCAATGGTAAACTGCTTCGCCATGGTTACGGACCCTCAGGCGCTCACTGGGTGAAGATGGATGTACACTAGGGTAAAATTGAAATCCCCATGAAATCAGAAGTGACGTTTTGTGGCTTTTATAATGAATAGGTTTGCTTTAAGGTTATCTATAAGCTAGTGCTGCTCCAAAACAATAACAAAATTCACATTTAAAAGATATACGCATTCAAAATTTACAGTCTCTTTCTACCGCCAATACGGATCAACAAGCTAAACGCTATTGGCTATTTAAAAAGATGGAGGAGACACTCGATTTGTCCTGCCCTGACTTCCTGTTTCAGTGGAAATTACATCAACGCATTGAATAACAGCTGAATACAGACGAATCTTAAACAGCTAATAATAGACTTAATGACAACACAATAAACTGCTGTGTAAAAATATTGTGAATAAAATGAGATATTTATCTGCTAGCGTCAGACATTCTGAAAAATTAGCTAGTTCACGGTAAATAAAATGAAGAGCATTGTTAAAGTAAGTGAGCTCCACACTGCCCCCCGGTGGTCGCTCGGCTTCAGTTGCAGAAGTTATTACAGCATTACTAAACTAAACTCTAACTCCACTGCCTCTCACGTCACGACTCTGAGGTGTGTGTTAACCACAACACACGTGCAGCGAAAGGGAAGGAGTGTGTAACAGGGAACACACACTCGACCTTGGCGGCAGGAACCGCGCAGCGGAAATCAACTTCCTGTGAGCTTTACATACTCCGCTTCCTTCCCTTTAACTGTGTCGATCAGAACAAAGCAGCACAACTCCATAAACGGTCACGTAGCAATAAAACACCGTCAGAATGTTAGGCTTTTAAAATATTATACAACGATGACAAATAAAACAAAACAAAAACCGTATTGTTACACCACGGCGCTGCGGCGTTCTGGACTGTGATTGGTCAGAAGGTGTTGAATTCTCCATAACAGCAGCTCTCACAGCATATAAACACTGATCAGACTACTAAAGTACGTATAAACACTCTGATCAGACTACTAAAGTACGTATAAACACTCTGATCAGACTACTAAAGTACGTATAAACACTCTGATCAGACTACTAAAGTACGTATAAACACTTTGATCAGACTACTAAAGTACGTATAAACACTTTGATCAGACTACTAAAGTACGTATAAACACTCTGATCAGACTACTAAAGTATGTATAAACACTTTGATCAGACTACTAAAGTACGTATAAACACTCTGATCAGACTACTAAAGTACGTATAAACACTTTGATCAGACTACTAAAGTACGTATAAACACTTTGATCAGACTACTAAAGTACGTATAAACACTTTGATCAGACTACTAAAGTACGCATAAACACTCTGATCAGACTACTAAAGTACGTATAAACACTCTGATCAGACTACTAAAGTACGTATAAACACTTTGATCAGACTACTAAAGTACGTATAAACACTTTGATCAGACTACTAAAGTACGTATAAACACTCTGATCAGACTACTAAAGTACGTATAAACACTTTGATCAGACTACTAAAGTACGTATAAACACTTTGATCAGACTACTAAAGTACGTATAAACACTTTGATCAGACTACTAAAGTACGTATAAACACTTTGATCAGACTACTAAAGTACGCATAAACACTCTGATCAGACTACTAAAGTACGTATAAACACTCTGATCAGACTACTGTTCAGTAATATTTGTTATCAGAGACACAGGAAGTGCTCAGGCTGTGGGTTTCCTGTAATGTTTACACCCGAAAGTTTTCTTTCACTTTAATTGATCTGACTTTATTCGACGAATTTTAATTTAATTACTCCACAATCTAAACAACTTTACGGGGTTTTCCTTTTAAACGCACTTTCGTTATCACAAATGTACTTTAACTCTTTTTCTTTTTTGTAATTTAATGATTTTTTACTGCTTTATGTGAAACATAACCTCACGAGCCGATATACAGATACCGATATTATAAACAACGGTCTCATAAACAACACCGTTACTCGAAAAGCTAACTCAAATTAAAGGAACGTTATTTTTTCTCCCTATCCTTATTCCGACAACTTCCGCAACCCTGCACTACGATTGGCTGCGAAATTCACTCTTACAGGCAGTCCACCAATCATCGGCAGGACTTATGACGTTCCACCAATCAATGCAAAGGCTGGATGACACGGAATACGGGTAGGCTAAAAACTTTCCTCAGCTATAACCGGTAATAAAGTCGTAATTCGATACTTACTGTCGCTGTTTTTGTGTGTGTTAGGGTGCGGAGATCCACATTTACGACATGACGTTGCCTAGGTAACCGTGCGTGGAGAAAATAAACAAACTCGTTCCAAAATATTAAAATTCGCGCATTCACACGAACAAAAACTTTGGACGGAACTTTTTGCTAGTTTAGCTCGCAAGCTTGCGTGTTTCTTTCTCTGATCACGTTTTCCTTCCGGCGCGTAAAAATGGCCTCAGGATTCTCTACTGCCCCCCTGCGGTCTGGACTGGAGGTGCTACTGCCTTATTAAATAAAATACTGAGAAGTCACAGCGTGCACGGTTCTTATTTAATAATACACTGTAAATAAGTAAAGTAATAAAACAAAATAAAATAAATGTAAAGAAAATCCGTATTGTAATTTAATATTTAACATTTAATAATGTCATAAAATGTAACACATTTCTTATCTGTTCTTAATGCTTTCTTATGCATACAAGACTTTCGGTGTCCTCTAAGAATTTTTTTGCTAATAAATTTACACTAAATGTGAGTTACAACAATTAACACATTTTGATTAATGACAGTTTAAGGATAACTTCTTTATATATAACAAAGCAACACCAAAATCGATCGAATTAATAAAAAGCTGAAATATATTGTCATCACGTATTTTCTATGACTAAGCTTCTGATTTCCCTGCTTACCTGAAATGCAGGCTACGTTTATGCCTATAAGTCATTTGGCTCGCTGTTTGACCCCACAGATGACATTAATAATAACTGGGACTCTAAGAACTTTCTGGAAATAAACAACGATAAGACAGAGGTTCGGGTTATTGGAAGTGAGACTCAGAGGAAAGATATACTTGTTTATTTAGATTTCTTGTCTGTAAAAAAAAAAAAAATGTCAAGTATCAAGAGGTCATATTTTACAATGACCTCTAGTTTGAAAAACAAAACAAACAAACAACACCCCCCCCCCCCCCCCCCCCCCACACACACACACACACACACACGAGTGACGCCTGAAAAACAGCATGCTATCATCTGTGTTCTCTGTGATATCTCCAAGGTCTGGAGGTTACTGATTACTGCAGCGCTCTTTTATCTGGCCTGAGAGCTGCACTACTAATTGTACTAGTCTGTAAAGTGTTCAGAAAGCTGCTGCCAGAATCCTGACACACAGTGAAATCACCCACCACATTAACCAGAAATCTCCTAATTGGCAAGATGTGGTTTTTAGGATTGATGGATGGTCTTTAAGCGTTTTCTTGTTTAATAAGATGTTAGATTTTCTCCTGCTCTGAGATCTTCTCATCCCAGAAACTCCTGTACAACCACAGGTATCTGAAATTCTGTGCTTGAAAACCACACACAAAATAAAAACTTTTCACATTTATTTTAGCTAATCTTTTTTTTAATTTATTTTTTTTTTTTAATTGTTGACCATATCTTTTGGTTTTATTATCCTTACTTTATATTGTACACCTCTTTTTAAAAAAACTATTATTATTATTATTGTTGTTGCTGTTGTTATTGCTGTTATTATTATTAGTAGTGGCATTATTATTATTATTATTATTATTATTATTATTATTATTATTATTATTAATAATAATAATAATAATAATAATAATAATAATAATAATAATACTTTCTGAAATTTTTTGATTAATAGTGCTCTCCAGTGTGTTTGTTTTTACTTCATTTGGCCACCAGAGAGCAGAAATGAGCTTTTCTCATTTTCAGTATGCCCGAAATTTCATTTAACTTCATTAAATCCTCTGGATTTATGTCTCACTGCCATTCCAAATAGCTTAATATCACTAACATTGGCCAACTTAGCTTGCAGGCTAGTCATGTAACTGCTAGAAAAGTTAACTGCTAGTAAACTAGTTCTGTCTGTCCCAGGCAGACACGGCTGGGATTTCAGTATCGAGTCTCGATTTTAATAATAATTTTCTTTGTTATTTTTTTAGCAGCAGCCATAAACGTTTAATATATAATACAGTTAATGTCACAACCATCATATTTTTATTACTAGCATTAGCTAGGTGAGCTAGCTAAGGTTGATCAAAAGCTGTTTGTTCACTGACATCACAAACAGAGCTCGTATATAAGCTCTAAATCAGTTTTAAACAGATGCACTGTGAAAGTCTGTCTTTTAAAATAAAAAAAGGTGAAATTAGCAGAAATTGAATTTAGCGCTTTGCCAAAGAATTTTGGACGGTTACAAACATCCATGTCATCTTTATCAGCCAGAGTACATCATTAGATGAGTGTCACATGAGGGACTGAGTCCACATCACTGTACCCATAAAGCACTGCTGCAATCTGATACCATTTCCTTTTCAAAATGGTGGATGACGCAGTTCAGGGCGAAACAAGAGCAATTTTCAAACTAACATGTGGTTGTCTTCGGCTCCTTTGTCCATACATGGGAAGGAGAAACTGGCAGAGGTTTGCTTCTGTCTCAAAAATTGGTGTTTCACACCTCTTGCACGGTCTTATGTTATCATCTGATGATTTGAATTCCATGCTGTTAGTGTTGCCTCTCCTATTAATCATCACTGTTATCTCTCATCCACCAAACCCCTTTGGAAACTTCACAGAAGAACTGGAATCTCATGAGTCTCTTCCCTTGAGATATAACCTCTCTTCATCTCCTTGGAGACTTCAACCTTCCTTCTGACAAGCTCCACTCCTCCTGCCTCCTCTCTCTTGTAGTCTTTGACCTGACCTTCAACAATATCCTTTGGCATAGAAGGGAAATGTCTCAGACCTGGTCTTCAGCTGACCTTCTTCTGTTGTAAACAGCAGCATAACCCTGCACAACATCTCAGATCATTACCAGCAGTCAAGAAAGACAGACGACTGTGCTTTTTTTTCTATTACGGTGGCAAGCGGCATGTAGTTAGCGCAACAAGTGACGTTTGAATTGAGTTTAATTCTTTTGATTCTATACCAATTCTGCGGTGAAGCAACAAATTCAAGCAACTGGCTTCAGTGAATTCCTTGGACCAATTCTATGCTGCAAATAGTCAGTTGTCTCTGGAAACCTAAGCATTTTATCCTGGTCTAAGCATTTTATCTTGGTCAGGGTCCTTGCTGGATGTGAAGCCTATCTTGCATCCTGACAGATCTACCACACCCTGACTCATTTTTCTCTCTATCAGCAATAACATAACAATAACATAGCAAGTTCTATAACATTTTTGCTTCACCCCTCAATACGGCCCCTTGTCCATGACAGCTGATAACTTTCACACATTTGTAGATAACATGATTAACAAACTCTGTCCTATCTCTATCCCTACACTACTATACCCCCTTACCCCTTCCAGAAAAGACCCTGCAAATCGTCTTGTCCAGTAATCCAACCATATGCACACTGGATGCCATCTCTCTACAATGCTCCAGAACTGAGGTGTCCAGTCTTATCCGGAAAGGGCCGGTGGGTGCAGGTTTTCATTCCAACCAAGCAGGAGCCACACCTGAGTCGACTGAAAGCCAAGATCAACTGATTAAACAGGTGGAATCAGGTATGGCTCCTGCTTGATTGGAATGAAAACCTGCACCCACACCAGACTCTTTGTGGATAAGATTGGACACCCCTGCTCCAGACCATCTCACAAGACCTCTCCTTCATCAATTCCATCATCAATGACTCCATAAGACCTGGTCATGTACCAACTGCCTTCAGCAAGGCTTATACTGTTACAGCTTATAGCTGTTACTGTTACTGAGAAGCTTCCTGCCACTAGATCAGCCAAATTATCAACGGTTCTCATTCTTCTTGAAATCTCAGCAGCCTTCGACATGGTCAATCACAAAACTCTCCTGTTCATGCTTAGGATGCTGGGAATTAGTGGTCGAGCATGGTGGTGGTCTGTTTCTTACCTGGAGGAACAATCAAATCAGGTGACATGGAACAGATCCACATCTGCTCCATGCAGACTCTCCACTGGTGTCCCGTAAAACTCAGTGCTAGGTTTTCTTCTTTCCTTCTATACCTACTCTCTCAATGAGGTCATATCCCCACACGGGTTTTCATACCATTGCTATGCTGATGACACTCAAAGTCATCTCAAGTTCTCTCCACAAAGGCCATTCAGGTGCTTGTTCAGTCTCTTGTCATCTTGAGATTGGACTACTGCAATTTACTTCTGGCAGATCTTCTCCTGTGTGCCATCAGACCTGTGGGGAAAAAACTAGCTAAAAAACAGACCCCAACCTACTTGAAGATACATGAAACCTCTTGCTTCACTTTGTTTCCTCAAGCGTGGACTGACTTGACTGGACCCACCTTCCCTCAAAACACAAGAAATACATGCATCAACACTCTTCTCTGTCCTTCTCCAGGGTCCCTGGTTCCATCCTGATCTTGGGTTACTGTCTGTGTGGAATATTGAATGTTCTCCCTGTGTCCAGGTTCTCCAGGTGAAAGAGTGTGAGACTGCAAGTGGATATGGTGTGCTGCGATTGACAGGCATCCCTGACAGGGTGTGTTCCAGCTTGAAGCCCGGCGATCCCAGGACAGCCTTCAGATCCACCACCACCCTGACCAGGATAAAATGCTTACTAAAGATGGACGGATGAATGGATGCTATTCCTACACTCTTACCTATCTGTACTAGCGTATTCTAATGGAGACTACAATGCACTTTTGTAATGTTGTAATTTGTAAAGCACTTGTAAATGTACATGAGAGTTACCTTACACGACTAGTGACCTAGCAAGCTATCTAATTAGTACAGTAGCTAATTGCCAAAACAATATGTGAACACCTTGCTTCGCCTGCATTGTTTGGTTTTGGAAACCACTCCCATAACCCTTATGCTGAAAGTGCACACTCCAGACAAAGGTTTTTTGAGTCGTAAGCCGAATTAAAATTGGAACAAAGGGTGTTACACACTATATGCGTCAAATGTACATAACAATCTGTTTCATATCCAGAATCCTGGACTCAAAATAACACTTAATAAAAACACCTAATCCAAATTTTCAGATGATGTTAGCACTTAATCTGTCATCCATCATCAAAAGAAAAATAAGACACATAAATGGTTTGTTGCCCTGAACAAGATTGAATATGAAGCATACGTGACAAGTTAAATATTCCAACATGTAAAATAATTTTCAAGGGATTTGCAAGAAAAACCAAGGACCAGTTTGCGCAGTTTGATCGATTCTTGTTGTTTACGGGTTTCAAATTCAACTATTAGATATTACAACCCCAGTTCCGAAAAAGTTGGGACAGTATGGAAAATCTTAATAAAAACAAAGATGAGTGATGTGCAAATGTACTTTGACTTGCATTTAAACAAAAAAACGTATAAAAACAAGGAATTTGATGTTTTACCTAATCAACTGCATAGTTTTTTTTAAATAAACATTTATTTTGAAATAAACGTTAAAAAAAAAGTCGGGACAGGGGCAATTTAGGACTAATAGCGATGTGAGAAGTTGAAATAAGAAGGTGACGTGAAACAGGTGAGGCAATCGTCTAATCATAGTATATAAGGAACCTCCAAAAAATGCCTAGTCATTTAAGAGCAAGGACGGGTCGAGGCTCGCCGATCTGCCAACAGATGCGTCAGAGAATAATCCGACACTTTCGGAACAACATTCCCCAAAGACAAACCGGTAGGATTTTGGGCGTTTCACCTTCTACAGCGCACAAAATAATTAAAATATTCGAGGAATCCGGTCAAATCTCGGTGCGTAAAGGGCGAGGCCGAAAACCACTTCTGAATGCGTGTGATCTCTGATCCCTCAGACGTCACTGTGTTAAAAACCGTCATGAGTCTGTAATGAGATCCTGACATGGGCTCGGGAATACTTTGGTAAACCTTTGTCAGTCGACACCATTCCCCGCTGCATCCACAGATGCAGGTTAAGGCTTTACTATGCAAAGCAGAAGCCGTACATCAACACTGTCCAGAAGCTCCGCCCACTTCTCTGGGCTCGGTCTCATCTAAGATAGACAGTAGCACAATGGAGTCGTGTTTTGTGGTCTGACGAGTCGACATTTCAAATAGTTTCTGGACAAAACAGCCGTCGTGTTCTCCGGGCCAAAGAGGAAAAGGACCGTCCAAGCTGTTATGTCATGGTATGGGGGCGTGTCAGTGCCCATGGTATGGGGGCGTGTCAGTGCCCATGGAACGGGGGTGTGTCAGTGCCCATGGTATGAGGGTGTGTCAGTGCCCATGGTATGAGGGTGTGTCAGTGCACATGGTATGGGTAATTTGCACATCTGTGAGTGCAGCATTAATGCAGAAAGATATGTGTACATTTTGGATTAACATGTGCTTCCATTCAGAGCAGGACAACGCCAAACCACATTCTATCCGGATTACAAGCGCATGGTTGCGTAAGCAGAGAGAGCGGGTGCGAGCATGGCCTGCTGCAGTCCTGACCTGTCTCCCATTGAGAACGTGTGGCACGTTATGAAGCGCACGTTATGATAAGTTGACGAAGGCCCAGTACAGTCGCTCAGCTGAAGAAATGCATGATGGTTGAATGGGGAAAATTCCTCTCGCTAAACTTTACCAACTGGAGTCTTCACTCAGCGTCCAAACGCTTAATAAGTGTTATTAAAAGAAAAGCTGATGTTACACAGCGCTAATCAGTCGACTATCCCAACTTTTTAAGAGTGTGTTTCAGTCATCAAATTTGTAATAAGATTAAATCAATTAAATTCACAAAGTAAAACATCAAATAATGAGTTAATAATGTGTTCTCGGTATAGTACAGCGTGAACTGGATTTTCAAACCACTCCTTTTCTTGTTGTTATTTTTCAATTTCCATGCTGTCCCAACTTTTTCAGAATTGGGGTTGCACGTTCAGGCTTTTTAAAAAAAAAAAAAAAAATCAATCTACACAATGCAGCTCCTGAACTTCTCTTTGGAGCTGTAGTGGGGTTTAGGAAACCAAAATAACACAAGGGGACTGCATACGCGCTCAGTAATACCATAAGGTACCAAACCATACATTTGCTTGCTGCTAGGGTGACACCATCAACGTACAAATGTGTATTTAACCTGAATACCGTTAAAAAAGAATTCATTGCACAAAATCAACATTTTGCACTCTTTGAATTTGAAAACCCGTGGTCTGAACTGAAGGAGACGTCCATGTGCACCAACATGGAGGACTGAAATAAGATTCTTTACAAGTATCAACACTTTTTTTTTTTTTTTTAAAGACATTACAGAAAAACACTCGGGTCTTTTTATTCTTTCCAAGTGAGGCTTCATCAAATATTAATGATCATAACGGGGTGCTAATAATTTTGAAAACACACTTAAACAAAAACCTATTTGGAAATATCTTACGTTGAAACGATCCCAGATTCTCATAGCGGGTGCCAATAATTTTGGACTGGCTTACCAATGATACACAACATTTAAAACATGTTGCCAAACGTGTTGTTTTTATTGTCTTAAAAAGTAACACAACAGATCTCCTAACCGGGTTTTATCACATGGACTACAACACGAATTAAACACCATCACCACACAAATGCGGACTTCCCCCCCCCCCCAAATATCGCAGACATTACAAAAGACCCCTTGTAGCTTTCAGGTTTCTTTTGAAGTTATTTATACTAAGCATGGCAAATCGATGTCGTTAAACAGCGGGACACTGTACACGCTCGACGCTGTTTTCCAGCACGATGTTAATCTCACGCTGCTGTTCGAAAATCCATAAGGGAAGACATTTCATGGGACTTTAAAAAAAATAAATTCATATGAAATCATTTACAATATAAACCGAGCATCCACGCTGGCTGGAGTTTAGAGCAGAGCAGAGCGGGCATTTCAGTGCAAACATGGTTTTGTACACGGCGGTCTCGGCTGCGGTTCTCCCTTCAGCCTGTCAAACGCTAAGACCAACAAATGAAAAGAGACACGAAGAAAACGTGAAAACCAGAGCAGTGAAAAGATCACTCCTAAAACGCGTCCTTGGACAGCGCATGTTTGTTGATAGCCTTAAAGTATGTTTAACGTTTGTTTTAGTTTTTCGTTTGTTTTATATTTTAATGAAAGGAACTAATGGACAAAGGATTAAAGCTACAATCAGTACATTTTCATAGCACGTCCAAATTAAACTGATGAATAACAGCTTTAAAACAGTTCCATAAATATTTCTGTATATATTTTATATATATATATATATATATATATATATATATATATATATATATATATATATATATATATATATATATATATATATTGCTGTAGAATTGCTGCTCACTGGATGTTTTTTTGTTTTGCGCACCATTTTGTGTCGAGACTGTCGTGTGTGAAAATCCCCGGAGATCAGCGGTTCTTGAAATACTCGAACTAACCCATCTGGTACCAACCAGCATGCCACGATTTTATGCATTGTTCTGCTTCCACATGATTGGCTCACTGGATATTGGTGAGTATATATAAAAGTAAACAATACGCCATTGGCTCTGGACTCTGATCAAACAGCGGCTGAAAATGCCTGGCAAGAGCTTGTGTGTTTTCTTACTTCTAAACAAATCGTCCAGAAGGACGTCCGGACCGGAGATGCTGTGAGTGACCTTCTGTTCTGGAAATGCTTGGATGACTCTCTGGTGTTATATTTTCTATAACTAGGTAGGCTTTACCCAGACCACCGTATACCCTCACGACAAATCCTTTTTATAGACCTATCCGCTCTCTCGAGTGTTGAGGTTTGCGTAGATACCTAGGGTACTCTTCTCCCTTAAACTCACCACCGTCTGGTCCCTCTGACCGCCTCGAAATTGAACTTTTCCCAATATGTTAATATAAGATGTAGATAAAGAGATGATTGAAAGTTGCACTCATCATGTAGTCGCGTCATCGCAGCTCCACACTGTCACCTGGAACAGAAAAACCTTACAAGAATTTACACTGGGGGGGAAAAAAATAATAAGAACATGAGTGTGTACATCATTCCCACATGACAAAGTCTGGGTGTGTGTAAAGATGTTATTTAAAACAAATCGATATTTGTTGTCAATGTTTACCTTTAATACGGTATCAATTCCTTTAGGTTCACCTGTCGTACAGTTTTATCAAGAACCTGTTACAGCTCTTCTCAGAACTTTAGCGCTCACTTTGCTTCTGTTTCTAAATTGAGAACGGCCTCCGGTAACGTTTTATCTCAGAAGTGCTCCGTTAGTTAATATGTTACTAGATACTTTGCACATTAGGCATGTGCGATACCGATTTGTCCCTGCTTGTGAATCGGTAGTCGGGGACTGCTGGGTGGCAGTGGCCACTTCGAAATCTCAGCTGGTTGCTGGTTTTTTAAGGTGATTCTGCAGTAATGCGCAGTAAACAGTAAAAAAAACAAAACATTAACCCAGTAGATTTTCAATATAAACCTTAGACAAAGCAGTTCTCATGTCCACATGGCCGACCTTTTCACTGCTCAAAGTATTTGAATGTGTCTGAGCGCTGTAAACTTCACTGTACATCTTTTTTTTAAGTAGAAAGTTTCCATCCTTTCAGCCTCAAAGCCGCCCCTAATCGATATATTTAACTGATATTAAATATATACTTCTGTAATATCAGTCAAGTCGAACACATACATACCGACCGGCTTTGTTTCACATTAATGAGCGCAAAACATTTATTTACCGTGACAGTCAGTGAGGTGCTGGGAAAGGGGCGGGGCTTACAGTTAGAGCCATATCAGAAAATTCAAAAACAACTACGCAACTGTCAATCATTCTAGAGACACATGGTCATTGGCTCATTTCTGGTTTTCTTGGAGAGAAAAAGAAAGACTGCTGTTTTGATGTATTTTAAAAGCGACAGCTTGTACTAGTGTACTCCAGTGTTGAACTGCGTAACTCCAACACCCAAAACGCCACTGGATATCGTGGCAGTGTGACATCGTGTAGGGAAGATTTAATCATTATATCACACAAGCCTAATATACATTAAACTTTTCTCTTTGGTAAATGAATGCTTTACAAATTTTCTTGGTTTTACTGACAATAAAGCAGATGAAGTCCAATAAACAGCTAAGAAAGATCTTGTGTATGTGTATGTATATATATATATATATATATATTTATTTATTTATTTATATATATGAAAACAGGGTACCTACACTTTTGCGCAGTACCTTCTGCTTTAGTGGGGAAAAAAACTGCATTAATGCACCAAATTTTATTAACATGAAATGAGTTTGCACAGGCCGTCGGGAAAAATGTGTAAAATATGAAAAAAACAAAAAACAAAAAAAAAAAACAATAAAAGTAGAAAAAAAGAAATGCAGATTGTAGCTTTAACGATTACGGACGTGTCTTTTCTCTGAGATATCAGGTATTAAATAAGAATCCGGTTTTAAATATTACAGTCAGTATTGCCAAAACTCTTAATTAATTAAAAATCTTTTTTTTAAAATGAAATATTATGTTAGTCATTATATTTAGGATGTTTTGTGCTTTCACATGTTTCTTTCTTTCAGAAGAAGAAGTTTTTCTTATGTTTTCTCCATCTAGATGCATTTTAGTGATGGAAAGTTACGAACTGATGCTAATAATAATAATAATAATAATAATAATAATAGAAGAAAACAGAAGAAAGAAAGAAAGAAAGAACTTAAGAAAGAGGATTAGCACCCCAGTGTTTTGTAGGGTGGTGTATAAAATAAGTAGAAGACACTTCTGTCAAAAATGGAAATAAATTGTTTAAAAACATTCAGCACTTGTTACTGCTTGTTTCCGATTCGTTTTAGTTCCGACGTCCGCTGCTGCAGCGAAACTTTCGCAATCCGCCGACGCTCTGCTGTCCTGCTTTACACGAGGGTGGAGGAGGTAGCTAGGCATGTACATGTACATGCCATTTTAGAGTGTGTGTGTATGTGTGTGTGTGTGTGTGTGTGTGTGTGTGTGTGTGTGTGTGTGTGTGTGTGCATGTGTGTGTGTTGAAACAGGGAGCGTGTCATCACATTTAAGGTCTTCAAAGTCTTGTTGGAGAGCAGCTGCTGGATAAACAATCAAACATGAAGAACATTTTTCTCCCACAGACAGTGATTTCAGTCTTTAATCAGATTGAATAAATTCATAAAGGCTAGATATCAAATCATCAGCTTTAAGATTCAGATCCGAGTCCTACAGATGCTGTTTCTCCTCTGACACAAAGCTGTCATCACTTTTTTTTAAACAAGTCACTGGTATTTGAGAATCAACCATTATGTAATCAGATGTGGGCGTTACCTAACACACACTGTAAACACAACAACAACAACAACAACAACACGCTCAGATCCCTTCCTGTTCTTATTACATGATATTCCTAACGCGAACGTGTGTAACCCTTTCATGTGTTTAAAATAATTGATTCATATCATTTATTTATTTGCTTCACTTCATTTGCGTGTTATTACTTAAACTGCGTGTTCTATTCATTTTAACCTTTAAAACACTTACAAAAATAAACCTATTTATTTATAGGAACAGCAAAAAAATTACGTCTCAAATTTAACAACAACAACAACAAAAAAAAAACATTCAATGTGTTTCTAAATAAAACCTGTAAACATTCAGCTCTTAAACTATTTAAGATTTGTGCCCAAACTATAGAAATGATCATTTGTATAACAAATTCTTGATATACGATGCATCTGATCCTGCAGGTAAAACCGTCTATCTTCAGTTTAAAGCCAAAAGTCAACTGGATTAAAAAAGTATGCTTTAAATAATAGGCGTACAAACTTTTGTTTTTAAAGATATACCAAACTGCATCTACAGGAGGAATCGTTCTTAAACTTATTGTCCGTAAATGCATGAAAGTGTTAAAGCGCTAACTGCCTTATTCTCCTACACGTGAGCTAACAACCGCTTCTGATTGGCCGTCATCGTTTTGATTGACAGGGGAGGGAGAGAATAAATCCGCCCCTCCCACGATTACGCTATTGAATTACAATGTATGGTTTTTAATTCATTATGAATATGAGGGGAAAAAAGTTTTCTGTGATGGAGATGTTTATTTTATTTGTATTTATTTCTAGAAGGAGCCTCCAGTGTCAGTGCTTTGTTGTTGTTGTTGTTGTCGTCGTTGTTGTTTGTGTTCTTATTAACTTGAAGAGAGAGGATAGAGAGAGGCTGGTGATGGAATGAGGTTCATAGCTGCTGTAACGTAAGTGAGAACAGGAACTGACTTGTTTACGGAACGTTAACTACAGCGTAACTATAAACTATAGATTGAAAAGCCTGACATGCGGTTTATGAATAGATAAAATAGAGAGATTGCTGTTGGTTTGGATCCGAGGAGCTCTGGGACGCTGTAAAACCAGCGCGTTAATGTCAATCGCGTTATCCACGAAAACAAGCACATCACGTGGCGATTTTCTTCCTATAGACTGCGTCGAAAGTGCGGGTGGTGTATAAAGTACCGTATGTTCTCAAAGTTAAACAGAGGATGTGATCTGTCAGGGCGGTTGTCATGGTTACGAAACGCGTTTGGGAAACGCCCAGACCTGATCAGCTTATTCAACGTCTACACTGCGGGGGAATTAATAAATAGTAATGAATATTACTTCAGCAAACAGTGTTGTACTTAAGAGAAGTGATATTATTCATCATTTTAACACCATAGCTTTACGTTTCAGGCTTCCAATGAGACAAAAAGTGACCTCTAGTGCAAAAACACGATCAACACAGAGAGCGAAGGAGCTCGGTGGAGTGTGAGTGAAATAAAACGTGAGAATGAATCAAAATCGGATTAGAGCGACGACAGGGTGAAGTCTCTGCGTCCCGTAATCGAGGAATCAAATCGTTTTAGGACGCGAAGCCGACTTTCCGGCACACACACACACACACACACACACACAGCTTCAAAAAAGCACAATGGACATCATACATCATAAGTGCAGGAATCTGATTCACCGTTTCATAACACAGAGCTGAAATGAAAAAGCATGTGGGCTGTAAATAAATAAATAAATAAATAAATAAATAAATAAATAAGGGATGGAGAACCGGCTCCTGAACACACGTGACTCCAAATGTATTTGTTCCTCCCCGTGATAGAGTAACTCTTCATGACCTGAGATTAAATGTCAGATAGAAACTTTAATGAAACAGGTAAATTCGTTAAGTGATGTACAGTCACACACGTTACACACTTTGCCTCGTCTGGGATTTCAACTGAAAAAAGGAAAAAAAGAAAAGAAAAAAAAAAAAGAAAAGAAAAAAGTCAACAGTCCTCGTGTTGTTTTTTTTAAAAACCCTAAATGAATCCTTTAATTTCAGAATAAGATTGTTTTTCTTTTATAGTAAGTCAATCTAAGTACTATTTATTTTTCTTTTTTTTTAATAAGCAATATGAAAAGTATGACTCCAGTTCTTATTACTTTATCAACAGAGCTAACGCCGTCATGAAGAATGACTTTATTTCTCTGGGTTTTTTTTTATATTTTTTTTTATCATACAACATTATGAATCGTGAAATTTAATGCTTGAGATCTCATAGCGGCTTTCTTCCGTGTGACGTTTCGATTTTTGATCTCTTTAAAACTGTCGGGATCCTCGTGTCAGAGTGCAATCCATCAACAGGATGAGAAAAAAAAAACAAAAAAAAAACAACAATTATTACTGGAAAAAAAAACAAAACAAAAAAACGAAACAAAAAAAATAAAACATGACCAGATACTTCAAGACTATCCCGGGTTATGAAAATAACTGGAGAATTTCCTGATTGAGATAAATCATGATTCATTTCCATTTTGACTATTTTTTCTCCTTTTTTTTCTTCTTTTTTGCAGTGATTTGTTGCGATGCTGTAGAACAGTCAGTGGAAGCCATACCTGTTGGGTTTAACAGTCCCCGTGGAGGTTTGAGGTGCTTGTCACGGCCCGAGTGTTTGTTTGTTTTTTCGTGTTTTTGTTTTGTGTTTATCCTCGGCCCGAGCTTTTACGTGTTTTTTTGCGTGTTTCTCCTCGAGTCGGGTCAGACGCTGGTGATGGAGGCGAGGCAGTTGTTGGGTTTCTGCAGTTTCTCGGCCTGCGTGCTGGGAGCCTCGGCCACGGAGCGGAAGGAGAACGGAGCGCCGATCAGGGAGCTGCCCATGTGACCCGGACTCAGCGCCGGATTCTGGCGCCGGTTACTCTCCACGATACTCGAGGTGTTGGACGCCAAACTTTCCCGTGTCCTAAGGGAAGAAGAGAGGAGGAGAATCAGAAATATAAACGACGGGACGGAAAGAAGAGGAGAGAAACGTGGAGACGAGGTCAGAGGCGGAGGACAGAATAGAGGAGATGTCGATTAAGAGGAAAGGATTGAAGATGAGAAGAAAAAAGAAGAGAAATGGCAACAAGAAGAAGAAAAGAGGACAAGAAGGATGACGAGAGAATATAAAACAAGAGGCAAGAAACAGAAGAAGGTAAAAGTGGATCAGAAAAAATGGAGACGAGGTCAGAGAAAGCAGAGGAGAAAGCAGAGGAGAAAGGAAATGAAACTGATGGAACAGAAGAGTAGAGGAACGATCAGAAATCAGAAAGGAGACATGAAAGAAGAAGAGTGTGGATGAGGAAGGAAAGAAGACGGGAAGACGAGACAAGAGAAGGTAAAAGCGGATCAGAAGAATGGAGCCGAGGTCCGAGGAGGAGGACAGAAATGAGCAGAGGAGTTGTAGAGAAGAGGAGAAAGAAAGAAATAACAACATGGTGAGGACAAAGAGGAGAAAAGAGGACAAGAACGATGACAACAAGGAGAGGGACATGAGAGGAGAGGAAGACAGGAGAGTGAAAGAAAAGGAGAGAAGATGGAAAAAGAGGAGTAGGGAGGGGTGGGGGAGAAAATAAATAACAACATGGTGAGGACACGAGAAGACAAGAGAAAAGAGAGAGAGGGACGAGCGGAGAAGACAGGCCGAGAAACGAGATCGGGTAAAGCAGGATCAGGAAATGGAGACGAGACGAGACGAGATCAGACGGAGATCAGACAAAAACGAAGAGAATAAAAGAAAATGAAAGAAGAAATGAGAGGAAAAGAAGAAAACAGAGTTTCAGAAGAGGACAAAATAAAAGTGGAGGACAGGACATGAGAGTAGAGGACAACAGGAGAGGGGGAAAACTGAAGAGTGAAGAAAAGCAGACACTGTTAGAGGAAAGAAAAAATGGGGGAAAACAGGAGTGCAGAGGAGAGAAGAGAAGAAGTAAAAACAGAAGTTACAGAAGACGAGTGAAGATGAGACGAGGACGCAGGGAGAGAAATAGAGAGAAGAAATGACCGGAAGAGAGACGAGGATTGAGAGATCGAGAGGAAAGGAGGGAAAAAAACGAAAGACTACATCACATGAGAAAAGAAGGAAAAATGAGGAGGGAAGGAGAGGAAATGGAGAGAGGGATTGGATGGATGTATAAAGAAAAAATCCTGAAAAGATGTATAAAGGCGCGAACAGAAGATCTGTAAACATCTGCCACAGCTAAGAGAAGAGGAACGTTTCCGCCGCGTCAGCTGAAGGTCTGTTACGTCGGATTTGTTGTCAAGCAAAATTTTAAGATGTCTAGCAAAGTTTTGTTAAGTTAAGAGAAAACAATGTTCTTAAAGTTAAGTCAAGCAAATAAAAGTTCCTTATATTGAGCGAACAAACCCTTACACTCACTGTCCACTTTATTAGGAACACCTGTACACCTGCACGTTTAAGCGGTTATCCAATCAGCCAATCATGTTGCAGAAAAATCATGCAGACACAGGTCAAGAGTTTCAGTTCACGTTCACATCAAACATCAGCATATGGAAAAAGTCTGATCTCTAAAGTGTAGACTTTAACCGTGGCACGGTTGTTGGTGCCAGATTTGAGTATTTCAGAAAGTCCTGATCTCCTGGGATTTTCACACACAGCAGTCTCTAGAGTTTACACAGAATGGTGCGCAAAGCAAAAACACTGAGACAGTTCCGTGGGGGGAAACGCCTGGTGGATGAGACAGGGTCAGCCTCATATTGCTGTTCTTGACTGACAGGAACCAAACCTGACGTGGTCTTCTGCTGTTGTAGCTCATCCACCTCAAGGCTTGATGTCTCGTGTGTGCTGAGATGATTTTCTGCTTACCGCGGTTGTAAAGAGTGATTATTTGATTAACTATAGACTTCCTGTCAGCTCAGACCAGTCTGGTCCTTCTCCTCTGATCTCTCTCATCAACAAGACCTTTCGGCAGTTTCTGAAAAAACCTCTGTGTAATGTGAAGCTCTTGAACTATTTAGATTGTGCTGCTGCCACATGACCGAACGATCACATGAACAGCTTGAATGTACAGGTGTACAGGTGTTCCTAATAAACTGGACGGCGAGTGTGTCAGGCATTATGGAGAATACGAGAAAACGAAGTAGACTACGTCTTTTAAATCCAAATAATTCACACAACATTTTCACCACACTGCATAATAATCATAATCACATGCCTAATAAAAGTCGATCAACATGCAAAGTAGAAACGTACTCGAATCTGCATGCCCCGCCCCTTTCGCTGATGTAGCAGTTATAATTGGTGTAAGGTTTCGTGTATTTTTTTTTGTATTCTAGATGAACAGTACCATGAAGAACATTATAAAATAGGAGCTGCTGAAAGAGAGAGAGAGAGTTCAAAGTGATGCTCGCTCTATCATTTAATGACCTTAGTGCTACGATGCCTTTGGGAAATTCAGCCCGGAGTGAATAAGTAAATAAGTAAATAAATAAATAAATAACACAGTTGAATATAAAGCACAACATCACTTTCATGAGGTGCGTCTCCATCACACAGGGATTCGCCACACTATTAATAAATTTCACTATTTGAAAGTAATCCCTCAAATAAGTATCCGTAATCTGATTACTGCCTATTTCTCTTTTCCTTTTTCTTTTTTTTTTTTTTTTGGAGCTGTAATGGATTATAGTTACTTATTTTATGACATAATCCTGTTATAAGCAGTTATGATTCGAGCCCTGCTGACACGGCAAGCTGAGGTCAAAGACAAGCGGTCATTAAAGGGTGACCTGAAAAAATCTCATTCCTTTCCTGTCATAGCTGTTTCAGCGCCAGGAACGATCACTTTATTATTAAGCTTATTGAGTTGAGAGAACTTAGAAAGAAAGAGACATGAAAGAGATGGGGAGAGAGAGAGAGAGAGAGAGAGAGAGAGAGAGAGAGAGAGAGAGAGAGAGAGAGAGAGAGAGAACATTTTAGCATCTGATCCAGAAAAACAAAAAGCAGCCATGTTAGTGGTTAGAGGATTTCTAAATAGCAGTCAACATTATGTGCGAATGGCTTTGTTCTTTCATAAATTTGTGCTTTATTCGGAAAAGTAGAGGCATAATGGTGTCGTTAAATAAGCCTGTCACAGAGCGGCTCGACCACGCATTACAAAAAAATTAAATAAAACAAAAATCTGCTTTCATTAACTTTTTTTGTTCTTAAAATGACTTATTAAACAGTGTGAAAATATGATCACCCATGCTAGGCTAACCACTATTTAGAATGCTGTTATCTAGCTAAGCACTAAGCAGCTACAACAAAAGCTAGCATGACTATTGACCATGCACTCTGCCTAAATCCTAAATTATGTACTTTCAAACCGTCTTATTTCACTTATTTCACCCGCCAAACATACACACGAAAAAAATTGCTTTATACCGTACTAAATATTACAGTGTCAACATTATACACCTCCTACTTAGCGAGTGGTCTTGGCTAGCGAAACTATGGTACCCTAAATTATTTCCATAGTAGGTAATGTTTAGCATGCCATTATAGCTCACCATAATCTCTATTTTGAACTGTGAGAACAATTCTGTGGCTGATAAACTCATAGCTAGCTAGTTAGCTAATATGACTTGCTACATGTAGAACATTGGTTTAATGTTCATTGTTATGTTCCAATCGCATTTGTACCTAACGGGTATCCGTAGTTACTCGTAGCCCGGATGTATACGGAAGTTGTGGTTAACAGAAGTCACACGTGATAAGCATAAGCTACTGTACAGTTTTCCAGTAAAGCGATTACGTTACTCAAAGTAGTTGTATCAACCATAGTTGACTAGTTGACTTCCCTTCTCAAGTTCTCCTAGGACAGTCACTTTCGACATGATAGGGACGTTTGTAAGTTGTAACCCTTTTGAACCCACAAGGGAGCAGACATTACCCAGAATACACTGCACTGATATGATTTCATTTTTGGAAAAAGTCAGAAATCAGTGGATGACGTAGTTGATAAATAAAAACAAGAATAACTAGATGTAACACTTCCAAAATATACCATTTTGATCTGACTTTCAAATTGGGTTTTATTATTTCATGACAGCTGATAAGCTGTAAGTTCATTGTCTAATGGACAAGCTAGCTACCTAGTAGAGAAGTTAGCTAAGTGGTACATTCGCTAGTTACCAAGTCACTTAGTTAGCACAACACCTGTACCTAGCTAAATGGAAGTTGCAACCATGGTCAAGTTTTCTTCCACTGAAAAATCCACTTCCCAATGGACTACATGTGGACATTTAAATGATGGACTGATAAAATCTTTTGAATCAAGGTGGCACACTGACATGGGTTCAGAAACAAGCAACGAAAAAATAATCCTGTATACATCCTATGTATGAACGGTAAGGTTACACATGGCAAGTCACCTTGATTTACTACTTGTAGCGCCAAAATATCATAGATGAATGAAACCCTCAGACTTACCGTGGTGAGTTGAATCCACTGTCTACGGTCACACTGCTGCTGTCCATACTGTCCAGACGTGCCGAGTGCGCCGACTTCTGGCTGTTGGTGTTCTCGTTCTCCTTGGGGCTCAGCAGAGTCAGGTTATTCTCAAACTTCCTCTGTAGATCGCGCTCCTTTTCTCGTTCCAGCAGCCACTGCATAGTCCCGCCCCCAACCCCACCCCCAACACTGACTCCACCCCCACCACCACTCTCTCCTCCCCCGGTCCTAACCTTTCCCTCTGGTGGAGCCGTCTCTTTATGAGAGGCTTCCTCCACCTCCTCGTCGTCATCATCATCCGACACGTTGTAGTAGTCAAAGGCGGCCTCTGATGTAGACGGGATTCCCTGTTCCGGACCTGTAGGCGCTGGGGCAGATGCAGATGAAGGGCCAGAGTTAGGCGGAGGCTGGGGTTCTAGAGTATCAAGCACCTCAGATGATTTCATGTGCGGCGTCTTTCGCAACGTGCCTGACTTGGAGTAGCCAGTGTCAACGTAGCTCATTGTCAATATGCTGTGTGGCGGTTTGAACAAAGTGTCCTTGCTGAAAATCTCTTTCCTCTTATCCACCATCACACCACTGCCACCTCCACCTCCTCCCCCAGGGTCAGCATTGTGTTGCTGATGTTGTATTAAACGTCCACTAGAATTGGGCTCCGGAGTCTGGCTTGGCGTGGGTTTACCAGATCCATTGTGTCCCTTGGAGGTGGAGGCATCCTCTTTGTACTCCATTGGATGAGGGGAAGTGAGGTGCGACGTCTGCCGATCAGCTGGCGACCCCTTGCAGATTCCATCTGATGGCGTTAAAGTGTCATGGTCAGATTTGCCCAGTGGTAACGGGGCTGTTAGGATTGTTTCATTCGACGTATTGCACTGGAAGTAGTCATCTGCCAGAGGCTTGGGCGACAGGGCCTTCATGTCGCTGTAGGCTGGCAGGCTGTCCCTGCTCTTGTTTCGCTCCAAAGGAGTGTCCAGGCTCATCTTGCCCATATCAGGAACAGATATCTCGGAGCTGAACTTAGCAGCCGAAAACATAATGCGCGAATAGTGTGACGATTTTTGTGATGAGGCCCTTAGCGTCCCATCATCGGTGTAGTAGCGGCTTCGGTGGTCCGGACTACGATCGTAGTCTTCAGGAGGGCCTAACAGGGAGCTTCCACCTCCCAGTGGCCCTTTGGAGTTGTCCATGGATCGCGATCTTTCCTTGGCTTTATCTGTCCGTTCATTCCGAGATTTGCGGTCCTGTGTGTGGCTGTGACTCCGATGCACTCTGGAATGGGAAGTCCCACGTGAAGGCTCTGGGAATGGCATTTCTGTCCGCCTCTTTGCTAGTTCCCCTGATACATCCCATTCAGGGGTAACTGGGAAATACGATTCAGCAATGTTAGGGTTGCTGTGGACGAGGTAGGCAGCGCCACTCCTACGCTCTACTGTATACATTCCCTCCCTGGGCGAGCGCACCAGTGACTGACTAAAGAATCTGTAATCCCTATCCAATCCAACCGCTGCCAGGTCAAGATTGGAGCCCTCAGATGGATCTCCACGAGAGGCACGAGTCTTACTGTGAGAACGTGATTTTCCATGTGGGACACGACGGTGCCCTCTGCTGCGACGGCTTCGGGCACTGTGCTGAGCGGATGAATTCGCCTTACAGCGCTGGGCACGTTCCTCCTCTAGACGCTTCATCACCGCAGTATGGCGTGCCACATTTTCCACCGTCAGGTCTGGATTGATGCGCCGGATAATCTCCATCTCCACCTCACGGGGGATGGAAACAGAAGATGGTGTGTCCTCATCCCTCAGAGGCCATTCCGCTGGTGGGAACTGTGCAGAAAAGGTTGCCAGCTGCTTTGTTTTGTCTTTCCTGAAGCTCAGGCGGAAAAGCTTCAACCCAAACTTTTTTGATTGCCTTTCGCTGCTGCCCCCAGTACTCCCTTCCTTCTTCTTGGTCAAAGTGTCCGTCTTATATGTAAAGGAAGGATTGGTCCTGCTCTTGTCTGGATCTGATGGGTGTTGTGTGGTTGCCGGAGGAGGAGGGGGCTGTGGGTATGAGGGAGGATCTCCTTTAGGTTCTTTCGGTGACTTCCTTTGAAGTGTGGTGTGATTGCTAGGCACCTCGTCACGGTAGGAGTTGTAAGAATCGCAGTGGTTTTTGTGGTTTAGTCTTTCACGCACACAGCCCGATGTGGAAGGGGTGATTGTGCCAGACTGTGGTGATGTACACTGCTGTTGCTGCTGTTGTTGTTGCTGTTGTTGTTGTTGCTGCTGTTGTTGTTGCTGCTGTTGTTGTTGCTGCTGTTGTTGCTGTTGTTGTTGCTGCTGCTGCTGCTGCTGCTGCTGTTGTTGTTGTTGTTGTTGTTGCTGCCGATCGTCCAGGTGGTACCATTTGCTGTTGGTGCGAATGAGGGAAGGAGTGATGAAGTAAGTTTGAGGTGTGACGATGAAGTAGCCCTCAGGTGTGGGGTAGATCTTCCGCTCTCGAACCAGCATGTTGAGTGTGTGACGCAGGATCTCCGGACTTGGTGTGGGTACACCTGAGGGGAAAAGGCAAGAGAAAAACCGTAAGTGTATATTCTGCCCCAACGCTAGGCACTAGTTATTGCCACGGGTAGAATTCCATAACACCTACTCACATACGCCATTTGATACCAAAGATTATACATGTTTAAATTACATGTGTAAAATACATGTGTAAAATACTATTTATTGGGTAGTACAGTGGCATAATAGGTAGCTGCCACCTCAGAGCTCTATCCTTGAGTTTTATATGTTCTCCCTGTGTCCGTGTGGGTTCCCTCCAGGTTCTCCAGTTTCTTCGTCATCCCAAAAACATGCCAGAAGGTGGACTGCCTATGCTAAATTGTCACTACATGTGAATGACTGGCGTACCATTCAGAATGTACTTCCACCTCACACCCAGTGCTCCCAGGATACGCTCCGGATACACCAAGTCCCTGAGCAAGATTATATCTGCAGTACCTCCCTACAATACAAGTAACTTGATTTTTTTTAAAAAACAACAAAAACAAACAAACAAACAAACAAAAAAACTTAAAAATTAAACTCAACATTAGGTGGTCATCTCTAACAGCAAATGCTGGCTAGTTCAAAACTAGGTGAGTGAAAATAACAGCTCTTACGCAGTACGTTGTTCTTGGCAATCAGCCGCTATCAGTCATTTACAGTGCTGGATTCCAATGCAATGAAGACAAAAACATACTTTACTTACAGCTGTACAGTAGCGTTTTTCTGAACTGAAACAAAACCCCTCGGTCTCCACTACAACACTATTCAATCCAAGCTAACTAATGTGCTTTACATGGCCACTATTTAAACTGAGGAAACAGATCTAAACAAGATGATCCATGACGTATGAGTATCAAAGTCAGTAACAATATTGACAAATACCAAAACTACTCTGCCTCAAATGTATGGTATCGATGAATACCTGATTTGTACATTAGCATGTAAATGTCAATTATATATGCAATTTTAAGTTTAAATGCTATTTAAATACAAGTATTGTGTTCTGTTAGAAATATATATATATGTGTATATATATATATATATATATATATATATATATATATATATATATATATATATATATATATATATATATATATATTTTTTTTTTTTTTACAGAGCATAGCTTAAGTTCTCCAAAGAAGCACCTGTGGACACACACCTGCCAACAGGAGGGTCCCCGCAAATGAAAAGGGGCTTCTGGGGCTCCATTTCCATCAGGATTGCTAAAATTAATAATCACTGAGAAAAAAAGAAGATCAGGGACTGTATTATAAACGTTACGTTGTAATGGGACACAGCAGATAAAAAAACGAGAGTTGAAGTTTTTTAGACTGTTACACAGCAGAAGTGTGCGTACACAGAGCACACAATGTCCCCACTTTTCTCTGGTCCTTCTATTACCTCAATCAGCTTTAGTACACACACTCTCTCTCACACACTGAATCAAGAAGGATAAAGCAGAACATAAGCTATAACTGGTCAGGGTTAAGTGTTGCCCACCATTACATCATACCCTGGCAGTTGCCATAACAACATGACGCAACTATGGATACTCCGTTTTTTTTTCCCCGCCTCCAACGTTGGAAAGAGGAACCATGGCGCTAATTTCAGTCGAATTTGAACGCTCTGCTCTCTGGCTGAAAGTAACTATTCTACTCTCTCATTGGTAACTTGGCTAAACTTGAATTATATGTTTACTCCTGCATTTATCTAGGTTTATATTATTTCTATAGCAAATTGTACGATTTCATTAGTTTATTCGGCAGTTTATTTTCTCCTAGGGTCGTATTCCGAGTTAAGCGTGTGTAGTGAGGATTTAATACTGAAATTGTGTACATCAGTATTCAGAAAGTTATATCAGAGAGTTACACATGTGGGGCGGAGTTTAAGTAAAACAGAGGCGTGTCTCTGTTACCCATGATTCTGGTCTTGAACCGAAACACATTTTTCTTGTGTGATATCGGCTCGAGTGAGGAGCAGGATTAAGCCACTATCTGACAGTTTGATGTAACCACAATAAATAATATGGAAGTTCATGTTTTATCTTCAAATTTAAAAAAAAATAATAATTTAAACTAAGGAATGGCATTCAAGTTCAATACTGAAGAGGACCGAATTGTTTATGGGTAAAATTACGAATAACACTTAAATTGACAATGGTATTATTTTATTAATATGTCAAATCAAAACAGTGAACTAAAAGAGTGATAAAGTGTCATTTAAATGTACACCTCATGGCTACATTAAGTTAATTGTACACATTAAATGCATACGATTACCTGTCAGCGTGCAATATTTATTAAAAAAATAAATAAATAAATAAAAAGATTTGCTGGATCAAGTGCTATTTTACGAGCTGTTGAATAATGAGTGTGGAAGCCATTTTGTTAAATTAAACACAACTTGCAGTGATTAACTAGGACTATTCATGCAGCAGTGCGTATACTGGCCATATATCAGACTCCTTATCAAATTTATATCAATGCTCGCCATCTTCTCGTTCCCATTTCAATCCAATTTCATTTATATAGCTCTTTTAACATTGGACATTATCACAAAGCAGCTTCACAGAAATCCGGATCCCTAAATCAATCATATTAGTCTTTTTTGTCTCTTGCTTTCCTTTCACATCGCATTAAAATTACAAACACGATTTCCTTCTTCAATCCACATTTCCTATCCCTGATTTGTTTAAACCTAACACGAACTACACGCAGGAAATTTGTATAATCTGAACCAGAAAATTTATTTAAGCAGCTTCGTCACCCTATTTTGAATATAAGGGTACTTTGTGCATGTAAATATTGACATAGATATATAGCAGTATAGCTACACGTGTGAGCACTTATGCCAATATTTACATGGGGAAAGTTCCCTTATCAAGCACAAGTGAGGGTCTTCTACAGCTGTTAAGAACACGTGAGTGTTGTCAGCAAAGCTCAGTCAGTAATCGGGTATTGACGGTGTTGTAGTGATGTAGCCATCACACACCATTTCTCGCTTCCTCAGCAGAAGCTCCGGTTATCAGTTCACATAAAGGCTTCATAAGGTTCCTCAGGAGAGACATTAACTCTGACCACTGGTTCTTCTGATCAATATTTAATTGTATTTTCCCGAGTTCAGGCCACACCTTCAATTAATCCACAGTGCTTTGAGGAGTGACTGTAAATCTGGAAAAAGTGGAGAAACATTTATAACGCTGAGTTTGGGTGTTGGGGGATTTTCAGTATTTGTCTTGTTAAACACACAATAATAATACGTTTTTCGACTGCACAAAGTATTTACTACAAAGTTCCAACAAACAGTACATAAGGGCAGGGTTGAAACGAACGTTAATTTCTGAACTGCTCACATACACACGGCGTGTGTTCGTTTTCATCGTGACGTCATGCGCGAATCATGTTACACACAATATTTCACTGTCATTCATCATTGATCATGTAATATGTCGCTGTAATTCGCATGGATTGGGATATAAATGTTCTGTACCTATGCACGCTAAAGTAAGAAAACACCTAAAGGATAGGGAAAAAAATAAGTGAATTTATTTTAATGCAAGTTTACAGAAAAATGATCTCTTAAGCAATGTTTTTTGCTGAATTTTTTTATTTCTTAAACTTCACGTGTTAAATTTGGAGTGGAACAGGATAATCAGACATAACAACAATATTTGGCAAGAACTCTGGGCACTGTAATTTGAATGTATTATATAAAAAAAAAACAATTGCATGATATTTTTGGTTAATATTTATTTTTCTCCACATACAGGTGCAAACATTACGAAATGTTTAAAGATGAGAATAAAAAGGTGTATTTTCGTGCAGGTTTACAAAAATCATTCAATTATTATTATTATTTTTATTATTATGAATTAAAATTGAAAACATCAAAGTAATTTAGATGAAGCTAATAATAAAGAACAATAATGTGTGTGTGTGTGTGTGTGTGTGTGTGTGTGTGTGTGTGTGTGTGATTTGTAGAAACTCAACCCACATTACAGTATCTCCAGACTAACAGCCTAACAAGTAACAGGCATCATAAATGTCATCCCGTAAGTAAGTATAAAAACACAGCACTGCTGTAATTTCCCATCATGCTTTGAGGCTCTCTATCGACTGCATTTCTCATCATGATCCGTGATGGACAGCTCCAGGATGACATCATCGAGCTCCAAACCCTTCGTCAGCACAATATCGATTAGGGATGTGTGCTGGAGTAGTTATTCCTGAAAACCCTGCAGCAGCTGATGTCAGTGCAGTGAATCACTGTAACACGATGACGGAAACTGTGTGCTTCACACACGAACAGGACCGGGATATTACAACCCCTATTCCAAAAAAGTTGGGATGATGTGTCAAATGTCAATAAAAAACAGAATGCAATGATTTGCAAATCTTTTATATTGATAGTCTTCACAATTTTACGTTGAGGAACGTTATTCTTAAATTGTTCCACAAGTTGTAGACGCAGTTTTTCGCAGATTGGTGAACCTCTGCCCATCTTTAATTCTGAAAGACTCCGCCTCTCTAAGATGCTCTTTTTATACCCAATCATCACACTGACCTGTTCACAATCAACCCCCAGCTCTTTCTTTTCACTAACACTTACAATCTCAGCCTTTTGTTGCCCCGTCCCAACTTTTTTGAGACGTGTTGCAGCCATCAAATTCAAAATGACCTTATTTCCCCCCTTAAAACGGTCCATTTCCTCAGTTTAAACATTTGATATGTTTTCTCTGTTCTATTGTGAATAACATACAGGTTTATGAGATTTGCAAATCATTGCATTCTGTTCTTATTTACATTTGACACAGCGTCCCAACTTTTTTGGAATTGGGGTTGTAAACGGGAAGTTCAGACACGAATAAAACGCACACAATGACCTCTTTACTCCAAATATAGTCGACCTGAATCCACCACTCCGGTGCTACAAACCACACTATGAACAGAGATTTTGGACAAGAGCCAGGAGAACAATTTGCATTCCAGTTGAAACCTAAGCAGCAGTTCCACCTCATCGTCAGTCCACGTATGAACCCTCATGTTTGTCTTTTTCCTTTTAGAACTTTTCACTGCTGGTGTTTTTCCACAATCTGATATCAATACGCAGCACTTCACATGATCCTTGAGGCCTTTGATATAACAGTTTACGACGTACTGTCATCGCTCTGATGTGCTCATGAGAGCGTTTTTTAAATGGTTGTTGTGTTTTTATGTAGATGAAGAATATTTACCAAAACGGAAAAGTAAAAACTATATTTAAAAAAAATATATCTGTACATGTACGTGCGGGCAGGGCCGAAATCTTCACGTTCTTTCTTTAAACAATATCATCAATCTCAGTCGTCTTTTTTTTTTTTTTTTTTTGAAGTTCAAATCATGAGCATCACTTCCAGCTTTCTGGTATAATTGAACCTGTACACGATGGTAGGTGGAGCCTATCGGAGGCAGAGTCATAACAAACTGAGCTAAGAAAAAAAATTCCACTTGTTCAAGATGGCGGTCTCCGTAACTGACGTTCCAGCATTCGGCTACAGGAAGTTTAGTTCATATTTATAAATGACAGGAAGTCCCACTGTGTGCTAAACCACATTAAAGTAAGATTTTAGGTGACTTTCTTTACTTGTTAGCAACATTAGACTCATAGCATAGTCACAGATTTAAAGATACTACAGTAAGTATGTCTACAAAGGGTATAGAGTCTGAATTGTTGCTTTAAATTTCAGATTTCAAATTTCGATTTCAGATCAGAATGACCTGCTCAGATTCCTGTTTCACGAAGCCGGTTTAGGAGGCTACCCAGGGACGTTTGAGTTTAGCTTGAGCAAACGTCGTTCTCATCAAGGTGGCCTGGATTTTAGCGGGTTTCATCACCATGGTACCTTACGCTACACGGCTAACCTGCTCCGGAGCAGGTTTTATTCTGTGTAAGAAAACTCGGAACAACTTGGACCAAAACTTGCACAACTTGGACCAATCAGCTGTGAGCAAAGTGATATAAATCTGACGAATGGTTGTAGAGGTGGCTTCACCGTTTATGGAGCTCGGAGCGCAAATACTAAAGAAACTTCAGACACAATCCCCTGGCGTTTCCGGATGACCATCTGTACGAAAGATAGGGATTTTCGTCAGACGGTATAGTTTATCTATGCCGCACTTTAAAAATCTGACACGCTGAAGCCGCCGTTACTGTACCTCAAACTGTACGTGTTGCTTATATTGTTTTGCGGTTCTTTGCGAGTGGTACATAATTTTCACGTGGTCACATTATTCCTGTCCTAATATATTGTCACAAATTTATATTTATTTTGTTAATATGTCATTTACATTTACATTTATGCCATTTGGCAAACGCCCTTATCCAGAGAGACTTACATAAATCTCATTTATACAACTGAGCAGTTGATGGTTAAGGGCCTTGCCCAAGGGCCCAACAGTGGCAGCCTGGTGGTGCTGGGATTTGAACTCATGACCTTCTGGCCAGAAGTCCTTTATCTTAAAATTAAAATATTCACCAAATTAAAATAATTGACATTTATATTAATGTTATACATTAATATGTATAACATTTATACATTTCCAATCCGTTTATTCTCATTGTGAGCCTGTAAAAGTAAACTTACGCAGTTACACAATCAGCAAAGTTCCCGAGCTGTGACAGCTACAACGGTATGAGTTTTGCTGTTAGTGTAGGTTTAAATTCCTCGTATTTTCACATAATAATTTCTTGCTCTTGAACCGGAAGTACGCACACGGCTTTTTCCGTGTTGAACGCTGTTGGCTGTTTACTGCAAAAGTCTGGTGTTTATGTGCACGTGCACGCTGAGTAAACCCTGATTTACCGAGAAAGTTGATAACCAGCATCATGAAAATTGAATTAGCCCGGGTTGGATTAGTTTGGTTTTGTCAACTCAAAATTTACTCTGCAACTCGGAGTTCCTTTAACTCGCTTTGTGAAACAGGCCTCAGCTCCATTTCTCTGATCAACATGAGTTTTTTTTTTTTTATTAAAAATGCATAAAAATATCATTTTGTCAAACGTACGGAAGGAAATATAAGCTCCTAAACATTCCACATTTAACGTGACATAAATGACATTTACAGACACTGAGTCACCAGTTTAAATATAAGCATGTGGCATGTGAATATGTGTGTGTGTGTGTGTGTCTGTGTCTGTGTGCGTGCATGCGTATACAAATTTAGACCAAACACACACACACAATGAGAAGACAGTGTCAAATGCCCTCACAATGATGAGACAGCGTCAAATGTCCTCACAATGATGAGACAGCGTCAAATGTCCTCACAATGAGAAGACAGTGTCAAATGTCCTCACAATGATGAGACAGCGTCAAATGCCCTCACAATGATGAGAGAGCATCAAATGTCCTCACAATGATAGAACAGTGTCAAATGTCCTCACAATGATAGAACAGTGTCAAATGTCCTCACAATGATAGAACAGTGTCAAATGTCCTCACAATGATAGGACAGCGTCAAATGCCCTCACAATGATAAAACAGCGTCAAATGTCCTCACAATGATAGAACAGTGTCAAATGTCCTCACAATGATAGAACAGTGTCAAATGTCCTCACAATGATAGAACAGTGTCAAATGTCCTCACAATGATAAGACAGCGTCAAATGTCCTCAAAATGATAAAGCAGCGTCAAATGTCCTCACAATAATAGAACAGTGTCAAATGTCCTTGCAATGATAGGACAGCGTCAAATGTCCTCAAAATGATAAAACAGCGTCAAATGTCCTCACAATGATAAAACAGTGTCAAATGTCCTCACAATGATAGAACAGTGTCAAATGTCCTCGCAATGATAGGACAGCGTCAAATGTCCTCACAATGATAAGACAGTGTCAAATGTCCTCACAATGATAGGACAGTGTCAAATGTCCTCACAGTGATAAGACAGTGTGAAATGTCCTCACAATGATAGGACAGTGTCAAATGTCCTCACAGTGATAAGACAGTGTGAAATGTCCTCACAATGATAAGACAGTGTCAAAAGTCCTAACAGTAAATGTTCTGCACTTATAAAGCCCCTTTTAACCTTAGCAGTTCTACAAAACGCTTTACACTGTGTATCATTCACCCATTCACACACACACTCTCACACCAATGACAGCAGAGCTGCCATGCAAGGTGCTAGCCTGCCATCGGGAGCAACTTGGAGGTTCAGTGTCTTGCCCAAGGACATT